>NW_026057582.1:90558492-90614223 GCF_023721935.1 Panthera uncia
CACAACATAAGAGACTCTTAAATATGGAGAACAAACAGAGGGTTACTGGAGGGGATGTGGGAGTGGGGAATGGGCTAACGGGTAAGGGACACTAAGGAATCTACTTCTGAAATCATTGTTCACTATATGCTAACTAACTTGGATGTAAATTAAAAACAATTTAAATAAATAAAGACAAGAAGCATTGGTGAGGATGTGAAGGAAAGGGAACTTTCATGTACTACTGGGGGGAACAGAACTACCATACAATGTAGCAATTCCATTTCCTGGTATTTACCTGAAGAAAACAAAAACATGAATTCAAAAAGATATATTCACCCCTATGTTCACTGCAGTATTACTCACAATAAACCAAGACATGGAAGGAACCTAAGTGTCCACTGATAAATGAATGAATAAAGAAAATGGGGGCGTGGCTATGTGTGGAATATTGTACACTGTGTGTGGAATATTATTTAGCCATAAAAAATAATGAAATCTTGCCATCTGCAACAACGTGGATGGACCCAGGGAATATTATGCTAAGTGAAATAAATCAGAGAAAAACAAATATCATATGATTTTACTTATATATAGAATCTAAAACACAAAACAAGTGACCAAAACAGAAATAGATTCACAAATAGAGAATAAAATTGTGGTTGCCAGATGGGAAGGGAGTGGAGATACAGATGAAATAGGTGAAACACGAACTTCCAGTTATAAAGTAAGTACATCACGAGGATATAAAACACATCATACAGAATATAGTCAATATTACTGTAATAACTTGGGTGACAGATGGTAACTAAGACTTCTCATGGTGATCATTTCATAATGTATATGATGTCAAATCACTATATAGTACACCTAAAACTAATTATCATATTGTGTATCAACTACACTTCAATTAAAAAAAACAAAGGAATAGAACAAACCAATATGGTTTGGATTCATACTGATTTTTCATTCACCCCGGGATTCTTTCATATGTCATTTTTAAATGTAAAATAAATCCATCTATACAAATGTTAAAATCCTAAAATCCTTCATAGGAGTAACTTCTAGTTCAAGATTACTCACTGATGGGCATTTTAAAACAGAAATATTTGCTTAAAAACAAACAGCTTCATGTAATATGTTTACTTCATGGAACGGGGTCTTAGAAACTTGTTATTTATTCGTTACACGGGGTTTTTTTCTGAAAGGCCAATAATATAAACAAAAAAGCAAAAGCATTTGAGGAGGAAAAACTTCCTATTAAGGCACTGTATATGTAAGATATAAGAAGTCAAATTTCCAGGTTTATTTATAAACACTATTTGATATAAAAAGAATATTTACTATGAAATCACTTTCATATGAACACTGATAGCTGATAGAAATCAAATGCTTTAAATACAATAAAACTAGCTGCTAAACATAATTTGAAGGAAGAACTTAAATATCTTTGAAGTGCTGCATGCTCCACCCATCAAGTAATGACAATACTGTATTCAGAACTACAATCAAGATACTTAAACTATTCAACCTCA
The DNA here is from genome assembly GCF_023721935.1 of Panthera uncia. Classification (NCBI taxonomy): domain Eukaryota; kingdom Metazoa; phylum Chordata; class Mammalia; order Carnivora; family Felidae; genus Panthera; species Panthera uncia. The sequence goes on from NW_026057582.1 coordinate 90,560,007, forward strand.
ATAATGAGGCTAAAACTTACTCTCTAAATCTTTTGCTGTGGATTTTGGTTATTGTAGAAGATGCCATCGGACTGCCTATCCCAGAACTAGCCGGAGAGCCTTGTGACACAGGTGTCATACAGTATGGAGAATTCTGACTTGCTGGAGAGAGCGAAGTATCACTGGGCATGCTCAGTCCAGTATCTGTGGAGATGTGGGGTGAAGGGAAAGAATTTAGAAACATTAAATGCTGAAAAGCTATCTACTGATCAATGCTTAGAATGGCAGCTGTCTTTTGTATAACTTCCAAATTCCCCAGAAGCTAATGAGTTGGGCATTGTTTATATCACAAACATTTCTCATATACTACAAAAATGAAGTCTTCCTATTATCTCTTAAAACATACTCTTAAAAATCAAGTACAGTCGAGCCTGTAAGTCTCTACAGAAGAGAGGAGAGAAAGCCAAATGATCTAAAACATGTATTCTTAGAGGATTTAAATTGAAGAACAAAGGTAATAACTTTTGAACCTCTTTCCAGATCATATTACCCATCTCCTTCGTCTCAATTTTTTCACCTATTTCTTAGAAATACATTTTTTAACTGTCTACAAACTCCCATTGCTGCTGGCAGTGATGAATTCTACCTCACACATCCTCTCCACACCACTCCTCATTTCTTCAGACACCACCCCAGTTTCTCTCTTATTTGGTCTTTGCTTCTGTTCTCAGGCAGCCTCATTCTTTATATATACCACCTCTTGATTTCACTGCCCCCTTCATTTACTGCTTCTTTCTTAAACAGCTAAATTCAAGAAATGAGTTATTTTTTGTACTCCAGTCCACTAATTAGCAAAGTCACACATGTATCTTACCTCCCTACCAATGATAAGCTTTTGGAGTAGGACAATCCATTCTTTATTACATTTCCTGACCTTCTACCCCCAACCCAGTTACTGAAGTACACATGGTAAGTGTTCAATAAACACTTGAATGAATGTTGAATTCATCCATTTTTGAATGAATGGATAAACCTAAATACAAAGGCAAGGATATTTAATTAAGAGAAAAGGGGAATGCTAGCCAAATATGTCCTAGCTGAACAATCTTTAGAAGCACTCATTTTACTACACAATGGAACACTACCAGTTAATATGTGCAAATCAGACTTGAATGTGTTGCAGAAAGGAATACACATATACCAGCAGAAAAGGGGACCTAGCCAGGGATCTCTTTAAATCTTTCTTCCACAGCAGTAAAAATATCAGAAAGAATGTGCAGTTTTGCTGAGGTCCCATTCAAAATGATATGTGCTGGCTACTGTATGGGACTGTATCTTATTGATCAACTGAATTCTGTACTACAAAAGGCTCTGTAATTCTTTACTCATTGTGGTATATGTATTAATTCATAAAAGCAAGAAAGAAAATCAACAAAAACAATTCAATGAAAAATAGTCCTGTGAAGAAAATAGCCAATAGTGTTCTAGATACGAAAGAAGACAAAATGAAAGAACTATGAGTTACGTAAGATACATTGGTGAGATCATAATTATTAGTGTATACAACAAATTCAGGACTCAAGCCTCAAAAATGCCACAGTTCTGCTATATAACACCTACCCCTTCCCCCTGTTAAATATCTCCCTATAGAGGCATCTTCAAAAAAACCACTCTCAAAAATAAAGAAATTTACATAAAATATGGAGCATATCCTCCAATTAGGATAATAACTAGTGATGGCCTATTAATTAAAATACTCTGAACCATTCCACGAGAAGGGAGAAAGGGACAATCTTACCTTCCTGGGAAACAATCTCCTGTGGCAAATCATCAATAAAATCTAAGTGCATTTCTATTGGTTCCTCAGATCCCAAAAGGTTGTGGTCCACAGTTAAACGGCCCTTCTTTTCTTCTCTTTCTTTCAAAATAACCTAAAAGTCATTACCAATCTTTAATTACTGATCACTCTTTAAGAATGTATAGAATGATTAAAATGTTCACTATTACACAGATACAGTTCACTTAAAAATGGACATGAGGAGTTTGGTTGGCTACATGTTTAGTTGGCTACAAACAAACTGGCAAAAAAAAAAAAAAAAAAAATGTAATTTTAGGCCCTGTAGTTGAAAAAGGTACCATATCCAAAATAAAGGAAGGCAATTATGCTGTATAATTCTACAGCTATCAAACCACATCTGCTTCACGCTTTTAACTCCTGATTGACAAACTAGAGTTTCCACAAAAATGGATAAAATAACAAGTGTGGAAACCAGGTCATACAGTTTAACATTAAATTTACATTTTGCAGTTTTCAATTATTTGGACCTGGATTATCTCATTCTGCTCCTAACAATACTGAGTTAGGGGCACCTGGCAGGCTTAGTTGGTACAGCATGTGACTCTGGATCTTGGGGTTGTTGAGTTCAAGCTCCATGCTGGGTGCAAAGATTATACCCACAAAAATAAAATACTGAGTTAAATACAGCAGATATTATCCCAACTTATAGATGAAGAAGATAAGGGTAAGAAAGGTTTGCCTAAAACTATATAATTTAGTACCAGAATCTAGGGCTTCTGATTCCTACAGTCCAATGTTTTGGATGCTACATGTTTAACTTCTTTTGCTTTTTTTTAACCTTACAGAAAGAATTCATCCTCCAGGGTTTTGTTCAATATAGAAAGATAATCATGATGCTGATGATATCCCCAACTTTCAATTAACTATTCATCATAAAGATATACACCTATAAATATCTCATAACAATCTGTTGGCTAAAATGCCACAACTACTTTTGCAAAACATTTTAAATCCTTAAATTTAACTTGTAAAATAAACATCTCCAGGTTTCGGTTTACCTTTTTAAGTGCTGTGGGTCGTTTTAGTTTAGCAATTTCCTTCTCTTTTCCTTTCTTTGCTTTAGAGGAAGTAATGTCCAAAGAATTAAAGGATGTCAAACATGGCTGACTTTTGGTTAAGGGTTTTCTGTTAGTAGAGTCTTTAGTGTGAAAAGAAGCTGCAGTGACCACTAAAAACAAACAAGAACATTAGCTTTACTATTACAGCCAGCGCCGCATACAATGAACATTTCTAATGATAAATCTACAAGAACATCCTCTTCTTGTGGGAGAATAGACATCATAATAGTAGGAGTAATACAGGGCCATGCAGTATCTCTCAGGTACAGCTTTTATGCATCTGTTTAACCTCCATAAGATAAAGATGACAAAGCCAATGCAGGTAACTAATTTAGCAATCCAAAGCAGGGACAAATAAATTATTAGTTCTACTCCACAGCAGCAAGCCTCAAGCATGGCAATTCTTTGCAACTGGTCTCCAGGCAGAACCACTCTACCTCTGCAATTTCAAAACTTTGCACCTCTCCTTATTCCTACGGAATCTTACATAAGAATCACCCTTATACAGGGCACCTAGGTGGCTCAGTCTGTTAAGCTGACTTAAGCTCAGGACACGATCTCATGGTTCATGAGTTCAAGCCTGGCATCAGGCTTTCTGCTGTCAGCACAGAGCCCGCTTCAGATCCTCTGTCTCCCTCTCCCTGCTATTCCCCCATGCGGGTGTTCTCTCTCTCTCTCTCAAAAATAAACATTAAAAAAAATTATAAAAAAACCATCACCCTTTTATATGAAATAGTCTATCACTCCTCACTTCCATCCACCAGTGAAGAGTGATCTTCCCCTTTGGCTGCACTCTCAGTACTATTCAGCAGTTCTTTTACACCTGATTGATACCCTCATCCAGTAGTGGTGACTCAGTCCTTTAGCAGTCCGAGGACCTTATCCTCAATCCTCGTGCTCTAGCAGCAAAGCTCTCCTATTACTCCCCTGAGAAGCTGCTGTCCAATATAAATGGATATGCCAGGCACCTGGGTTGTTCAGTCAGTTTAGCATCCAACTTTGGCTCAGGTCATGATCTCGCAGTCCATGAGTTCGAGCCCCATGTCAGGCTCTGTGCTGACAGCTTAGAGCCTGAAACCTGCTTCAGAGTCTGTGTCTCCCTCTCTCTCTCTCTCTGCCCCTCCCTTGCCTGTGCTCCCTCTCTCTCTCAAAAATAAACATAAAAAAACATTAAATGAATCAGCACTCCTGTATCCTTTGGATAAATTCCTAGTAGTGCTATTGCTGGGTCGTAGGATAGTTCTATTTTTAATTTTTTTGAGGAACCTCCACAAGGTTTTACACAGCGGCTGCACCAGTTTGCATTCCCACCAACAGTGCAAGAGGGTTCACTTTTTTCCACATCCTCACCAGCATCTGCTGTTTCCTGAGTTGTTAATTTTAGCCACTCTGACCGGTGTGAGGTGGTATTTCATTGTGGTTTGGATCTGTATTTCTCTGATGATGAGTGATGTTGACCATCTTTTCATGTGTTTGTTGGCCATCTGGATGTCTTTTTTGGAAAAGTGTCTATTCATGTCTTCTCCCCATTCCTTCACTGGATTATTTGTTTTTCAGGTGTTGAGCATGGTAAGTTCTTTATAGATTTTTGGATACTAACCCTTTATCTGATAGGTCATTTGCAAGTATCTTATCCCATTCCATCAGTTGCCTTTTAGTTCTGTTGATTGTTTCCTTTGCAGTGTAAAAGCTTTTTACCCTGAGGAGGTCCCAATAATTCATTTTTGCTTTTAATTCCCTTGCCTTTGGAGATGTGTCAAGCAAGAAATTGCTGTGGCTGAGGTCAGAGGTTGTTGCCTGCTTTCTCCTCTAGGGTTTTGATGGCGTCTTGTCTCACATTTAGGTCTTTCATCCATTTTGAGTTTATTTTTGTGTATGGTGTAAGAAAGTGGTCTAGTTTCATTCTTCTGCATGTCACTGTCCAGTTCTCCCAGCACCATTTGCTAAAGAGACGGTCTTTTTTTCCATTGGATACTCTTTCCTGCTTTGTCAAAGATTAGCTGGCCATACATTTGTGGGTCCAATTCTGGGTTCTCTATTCTATTCCATTGGTCTATATGTCTGTTTTTGTGCCAATACCACACATACTGTCTTGATGATTACAACTTTGTAGTAGAGTCTGGGATTGCCAAGCTTCCCACTCTGGTTTCCTTTTTCAATATTATTTTGGATATTCGGGGTCTTTTGTGGTTCTATACAAATTTTAGGATTGTTTGTTCTAGCTTTGAGAAGAATGCTGGGGCAATTTTGATTGGGATTCCATTGAATGTGTAGATTGCTTTGGGTAGTATTGACTTTTTAACAATATTTATTCTTCCAATCCATGAGCATGGAATTTTTTCCATTTCTTTGTGTCTTCTTCAATTCCCTTCATAAGCTTTCTAGAGTTTTCAGCATACAGATCTTTTACATCTTTGGTTAGGTTTATCCCTAGGTATTTTATGGTTCTTGGTGCAATTGTAAATGGGATCAATTTCTTGAATTCTCTGTTGCTTCATTATTGGTGTATACAAATGCAACCGATTTCTGTACACTGATTTTGTACCCAGCGACTTTGCTGAATTCATGTATCAATTCTAGCAGCCTTTTGGTGGAGTCTTTCGGGTTTTCCATGTAGAGTATCATGTTGTCTGCGAAAAGTGAAAGTTTGACTTCTTCTTTGCCAATTTTGATGCCTTTTATTTCATTTTGTTGTCTGACTGCTGATGCTAGGACTTCCAACACTATATTAAACAACAATGGTGAGAGTGGACATCCCTGTTGTGTTGCTGATCTCAGGGGGAAAGCTCTCAGTTTTTCCCGATTGAGGATGATATTAGCTGTGGGCTTTTAATATAGGGCTTTTATGATGTTTAGGTATGTTCCTTCTATCCTGACTTTCTTGAGGGTTTTTACTAAGAAAGGATGCTGTATTTGTCAAAATGTTTTTTCTGCATCTATTGACACAGTAATATGGCTCTTATCCTTTCTTTTATTAATGTGATGTATCACACTGACTGATTTGCAAATATTGAACCAGCCCTGCAGTCCAGGATTGAATCCCACTTGATCATAGTAATTCTTTTTATATGCTATTGAATTCGATCTGCTAGTACCTTGTTGAGAATTTTTGCATCCATGTTCATCAGGGATATTGGCCTATAATTCTCCTTTTTTGTGGGGTCTCTGGTTAGGGAATCAAAGTAATGCTGGCTTCATAGAATGAGTCTGGAAGTTTTCCTTCCATTTCTATTTTTTGGAACAGCCTGAGAAGGACAGGTATCAATTCTGCTTTAAATGTCTGGTAGAATTCCTAGGGAAGCCATCTGGTCCAGGACTCTTATTTGTTGGCAGATTTTTGATAGCTGATTCAATTTCTTCACTGCTTATGGGTCTGTTCAAACTTTCTATTTCTTCCCATTTGAGTTTTGGTACAGTGTGTCTAGGAATTTGTCCACTTCTTCCAGGTTGTCCAGTTGGCATATAATTTTTCATAGAATTCTCCAATAATTGCTTGTATTTCTGAGGGACTGTGATAAATCCATTTTCATTCGTGATTTTATCTATTGGGGTCCGCTCTCTTTTCTTTTTGAGAAGTCTGGCTAGGGGTTTAATTTTGTTTATTTTTTCAAAACAACAGCTCTTAGTTTCATTGATCTGTTCTACTGGGTTTTTTTGTTTGTTTGTTTTTCTGTTTTTGGATTCTATATTGTTTATTTCTGCTCTGATCATTATTATTTCTCTCCTTCTGCTGGCCTTGGGGTTTCTTTGTTGTTCTGCTTCTAGTTTCTTTCAGTGCGCTGTTAGATTTTGTATTTGGGATTTTTCTTGTTTCTTGAAACAGGCCTGGATTGCAATGTATTTTTCTCTCAGGACTGCCTTTGCTGCATCCCAAAGGGTTTGGATTGTTGTGTTTTCACTTTCATTTGTTTCCATATATTTTTTAATTTCTTCTTTAACTGCCTGGTTCACCCCTTCATTCTTTAGTAGTATGTTCTTTAACCTCCATGCATTTGGAGGTTTTCCAAAAATGTTTATAATAGCATTTTCAACAATAGCCAAATCATAGAAAGAGCCTAAATGTCCATCAACTGTTGAATGGATAAAGAAGATGTGGTTTATGTATACAATGGAATACTACTTGGCAATGAGAAAGAATGAAATCATGCCATTTGCAGCAACACGGATGGAACTGGATGGTGTTATGTTGAGTGAAATAAGTCTGTCAGAGAAAGACAGATATCATATGTTTTCACTTATATGTGGATCTTGAGAAACCTAACAGAAGACCATGGGGGAAGGAAAGGAGAAAAAATAGTTACAAACAAAGAGGGAGAGAAGCAAACCATAAGAGACTGTTAAATCTAGAGAACAATCTGACAGTTGATGGGGGTGGGGAAGAGGGGAATATGGGTGATGGGCACTGAGGAGGGCACTTGTTGGGATGAGCACTGGATGTTGTATGTAAGCGATGAACCACAGGAATCTACCCAAAAACCAAGAGCACACTTTACACACTGTATGTTAGCCAAAATTATATATATATATAAATTAAATGTACATGCCACCTGAGAGGAGGCAGAAGGCATCCTAATTCCTGTTCACTGTGTATCACCACCTCTCCTCTTAATCCCATCTCAGGGGGCGCCTGGGTGGCTCAGTTGGTCAAGCTTCTGACTCTTGATTTCAGCTCAGGTCATGATCTCACAGTTTCATGAGTTCGAGCCAGGCTCGAACACCAGGCTCTGCACTGACGGCGTGGAGCCTGCTTGAGATTTTCCCTCTCTGTCTGACACTCCCTTGCTCATACTGTTTCTCAAAAATAAATAATAAATAAAAATCTTTAAAAAAGAAATCCCATCTCAGGATTAATTTCCCAAGGATCTTGCTCTACGCATTTCCCTTTCATCTTTCAAGGTCTTCCTCGACCCCCAACTCTTTTCCCTATCTCCCAACAAGAAGCTAAATCTTCTGTATATAGAAGAAAGAAAAACAAAAAACAGACAAACCAACAAAACCATTCCCCTGACTGGCTTCCCCTCACACTAAAGTACTATCACTCCCCTTTCCTCCCTTACTAAACTTCTCAATAGTCTGCTTTACCAGTTATTTACACTGATGTGGATGCTATCTAATTATAGCTGAGTGACGAGGTGAGCTTAGGATCCTTCTACGTGGCCATTTTCCCCAGAGATCCTGAAGAGTCTGCTTTCTGGTCTCTGTCCTACCCATGTGCTCACAAATGCTATGGTCAAGATCACATACAAGCTTGCAATCACTAAATCTAATTCTTCTTGCTGTCCTTTAAATCTAAGCACACCACAAGATTTATCCTTGAATATATTTTCCTAACTTTTCTTTCCCCTAACAACCTTATGTATTTCCAGAGCTACACTTCCATCTCTCTTTGAAACTCACTGACTTCTAACCTAAACTGCACATAACTACAATTTAAACAGGCACCATCAGGATATCCCTAACTAGCATTTCAAACACAATAGGGCTGGAGTCTGTTCTTCCCAACAAAAATTCTTCTTCCATGATCCCTGTTTGATATCATTATAATCACCACAATCCTCCAACGAGGAGAGTTTGGAGTCCTCTTTGACCTGTTTCCACATCCCATCAGTTAAAAAACAAACAAACAAAACCCTATCAATTCCTCATAATCTTTTGACATACCTACAATAGTCTCACTCTTTTCTTGGACTTCCCAAGAAAGTCCATTTTTTTGCAATCAATACTTTGTAATTTAAACACTGGTGACAGGTTAGAGGTTAATCTCATTTCCATCTGACAAGAATTATACTCTCCCTTCAAAGCCCAATCCAAATGTTATAATATATGAAGTGATTTGTAACATCCTCCCCATACCTCTCCGTTGACTATTATAAAGCACTCTTCTCTTCTGAAAGTTCATAAAACTTTGCTGGTATCCTTCCTAAGGCACTGCTCTTTATTAGTTATTTATGTATGTCTTTTTCCCCAACTAGATTATTAACTTTTTAATCTGTAATTCCACAGTCCTTGACATGCTTTCCATGTAAATATTTACAGTTGTATAAATTAACATTTGCTAAATAAATCAAAGTTATAACAATAAAGCCATCACAGGTTAACAATCTCTTCTCCACAGTAATTAGTTAACATTTATTGAGTGATTATAACCCAGATACTCTTCTGACCACATTACATGTACCATCTCATTTACTCTTCAAAACAACCCTGAAGTAGGTACTATCATTACCTCCATCTTAATGTCAGGAAATAACTTGCCAAGGAAATAGACAGAAGAACAGATTTCAAACCTAGGCAACTCAATTCCAAAGCCCCTGCTTGTTGCCATGAGGCCGTACTGCCTCCAGAATACTGCTAACTGTCAGTTCCACTGCTATAGTCCTTTACTCTTTCAATGAGATGTAATTGCCTCTCTCTCCAACTCAACAACACGCAACTCAAAAGCTCAGTACATATTCAATACTATTTTTACTAACAGTTACTCAAAGCTAAGGTTTATACTGGACAGGTAACTAGTTGTAGGTATAAACATTCTGCACATAGAACTAAAGTTATATTCTGTTAATTATCTTCTTGTCTAAAGACAGACCCTTTACATAGGAACAGAAGAAACAGAATATTCAACTCTGCGTCTTAACATCTGCTTTTTGTTGGTGCCTTTCCCCTTCCTTTATCTTACTTCTCTTCCTCTATAACTAAGGCTATGAAAAGAAATAAGGGAACACATAAGAACTGCTGAATTTTAAATCTGATAAGGTTTGCTAAAATATACATTACTATTTCAGTAGAAAGCCAAATCATTCATATTCTCTCTCTCTCTCACACATACACACACCTTGATCAAAATTCCTATGTTTCCCATTATCCAATTTAAAAGTTATAAAGCCAAATTAGTTGTGATTCTTATTTTTATCTCTGAAGAAGAAAAACATTAGCTGGTTCACAATTACACCCACTGACATTTGTACAGAGACCCGAAGGACCTGAAAGAACAAACCACACATTGATATATGAGGAAGGAGAATTCCGGGGAAAGGAAATAGTAAGCACAAAGATACTGAGCTAGAAGCATGTTGGGTGTGTCTGTGAACAGCAAGGGGGCTGACTGGCTACAGCAGTGTGTGCCAGAAAGAATGGTGATGGGGGCAAAAAGGTCACAGGATCAGCTAAGATGTGGCTTTAGTCAGGACTCCAGCCGTACTCCAAGTGAGATCAAGAGCCACTGGAGGGTTCTGAGTAGTGGAGTGATATAATCCTGTTCATATTTTTAAAAGATCACTCCTTTCAAGATAGAGTGCAGTTATAGCAGGAGGGAAAGGTAAGTAACAGGAGGCTACTACGATGCAGTACAATGATGGGGCGACGAGGGTAACAGAAGAGCTGGTGAGAAGACTCTGGATTTTTTAGATATGTATAATTTAAATTAACAATACTCAAAATATATTACCAAAAGCAAACAGCAAATTCCTCAAATAATGACATCACCTGTATATGACAGAGGTCTGGTATTAGTAATCTGCCGTGCTTTCATCGCTTGTTGTTGTTTTTCCAGAGCTGCTAACATGTCCCCCAAATCTAGCTGCACAGGTGTTTTATTCTTTTTTCCAGCTGCCTTTGATAAAGCTTCCTGCAAGGTAATATGAAAACATTTATTTTTTGTGATAGTATGAAAGTGTGGCAATTTATGATGATTATATTTGTCTTTCTGTCCCCAAATCTACCAATTATATTTGTTCACAAAAATGAATAAATACCTGTAGTTTTTTTTGCTCCATACTTATTTCTGAATATTCTTGAGCCGTGGCAAGGGCTGCTGCTAAAGCTTTCTTCTTCTGACTTTTTGCACGTTTAGGAACGGAAGTTGTAATGGGAATTGGAGTCTGCACTATATTGATTGGTGAGTTTTCAGGTAAATCATCCAACTAAGATAACCAGACAAAAACACTGTTACTGATTCCACAAAAGTCTACCTTAAGGAAAGACAATCCAGAATATGGGGTGTCCTCCAGTATAACTGGTCTGGACTCTTTGAGAATTCAATGTCATAAAGAACAGAGTAAGATGACGTGATCATTCCAGACTGGAAAATAATAGAGATAAAACAGCTTACTGCAATTGGTGATGCTTGTCTGGATCCTGGCCTGAAAACAAAATAACTCCCAAGTAAGTCAAGTTTTCCAACAAGTACGCTGTATGATCATTTAATTAATGGCGTTGTCTTGTCTGTAATAGAACTATGGATTTTATAGGAAAGTGCCTTTGTTCTGGCAATGCTGAAAATAAATATGAAGTACTAAATACACGGTTTCTTGTCTACCATGCTGCCCCCCATGTCTTTATACTAAACTATAATACTTCTTTTCAACATAACCGTAGTTCAAAAGATGTTCAAGTATTTTGCTTTTCTTTTTAAAAAGGGCCACTTACTACTTTCGAAGAAAGTTTCTGTTGAATGGTATCGTCTTTAGCATTTCCATTCTCATTTAGCTCTCGAAATCCATCTTCATCCTGAAACAGTTCCACCACATGTTAAGTAAAAGCAGTTCAAAGCAGTAAACTCCTAAGAAAAACATTTTACAATGCTGAAGAGTAATAAAAAATGGGCAAGTAATTTTTTAAATTCTAAAAGTAAATTATTTAAAGTCAGTCTTAAAAAGGAAATCTCATCTCTCGTTACAATACAGCTAATTTCATTATTCAACAATGGGGGCATATCTGCACACGTCCACCCTTTGGATTTCTATATCAACCATACCATTTTTATTAGTTCTACTTAAAAAACAAAAAGTTTATTAATGTGTCTTGAGAGAGAGAGAGGGAACAAGAGCGCACACGCGTGTGTGAGCAGGGGAAGGGCAGAGGCCGAGAGAGAGAATCCCGAGCAGGCTCCGCACTGTCGGACTCGATCTCACAAACTGTGAGATCACGACCTGATCCCAAATCAAGAGTAGGGCACTTAACTGACTGAGCCATCCAGGTGCCTCTAATTAATTCTACTCTTAAAATGGGTAGGTAATTGGAAAGAAATTCAAAAAGGATTTTATCACATGTCAGATAATTTGGAAAATATTTTCAACAGATGGCTTAGTATGAATTTCGTAAATATATTCCCTGTCCTGCAATACTACACACACCTGTCAATAAGGTTAAAAAGCTAAGAAATTTTTTTAAAACCCTATTCAAAGTAATTTCTTCACCAATCTCCTCCTTTACAGTGAAAATTATACCTAATACCTTTAACTAAATATAAGGATGGAACCAATTACATGGTTAAGTGCAAATAATAAATCTGTCACATGTACTGTTCTTCATAACTGAATAACATAACTCCCAAGTCCTTTAGGTCAATTAATAAGTTTATCTAACATATTATTCATCTCGAGCCTCTGGCCTCAAGCACATTTTCCAGTTTAATTTCCATCTATTGACCCATTTTATAGAAACTATGATAAAAAAAAATGACTTATTCAAATGAGTTACGGGGGATGCTGTTCACCATGTTGACACAACCAAATTCTACCCATTCTTTAAAATCCGTTCCAACGGTTATCTCCACCCTACTACAAACTCAAAGGGATTTGTCCTTTCCTTCAATTCCGACCACACCCAAGCATTAGGTATGCAGGCATCTACGTTTCTCTGCTGTACAGCAACCTCCCTAAGGCTACTATGTTTATTCAATGTATCACTCATAGCACCTTATTTTACACATATAACAGGCCTCTAATAACAGCCATATAGACAAATAAACAATAAAAATATGGCACAGACTTTCTGCGTAGTAGAGCAACTAAAATAGCTTTGTTCTTCTCCAAGATTCTCCCACCTAGCAGCACAAATTAGCTAGACTAAACCATCCAAATCTAAAAAACTTGACAAAGAGACTAAACAATAATAAGAAAAATTAGGGAGAAAGTTTCATAGTAGGTTTAACCCACGTAAAAACAAGTTTTACCTCTACATGTTACCTCAAAATACTCATAACGAAATTTATAAAAATAAACATTAATGAAGTTAACATTATACTATATATATATCCAAGACAAAAATGAATCAGTACTCCTAAGTAATTTATAATCTAATATCAGAATCATGTGTTAAGACATAAAAAGTACTTATCATAATGTAACAAAATTAATTTCTTAATGGGAACATTTGCTATGACAGTTTATAAATAGAGCCTAAAAAAATACCTCAAAATATAAAGACTCAGAATTTGAGTCGCCTCTATGAGATTGACTGGCGTTTAACTGCTTATTATCTTGTCTCTTTTGCAAATTCTGTCTTCTTTCTGAGGAAGTACTATGTCCTCGGCATCTGAATCCAACCTAAGTAAGCCCCAGAAGGAAAAAATACATGTCTTATTATTTTAAGTGAACATTTACCTGAAATATAACATACAGAAAAGTACACAAAAGTAACTCAATGAATTTTCATAAAGTGCATAATTTATTATAAAATGTGTATAATTTATTTTGACAAAATATTAAAATGTGATAATGCAAGTTAGATCCCCCCCCCCCATACGTGAATGCTGATCAGCTTTATTTATAATAGCTAAACACTGGAAAAACCCAGATGTCCTTGATTGGGAGAACAGTTAAACTCACCGTGGTACATCCACACTACAAAGCAAAACTCAGCCACCAAAAGGAACAAACGATTGACATACTCAATACTCTGGATGAACCTCCAGAGAATCACACAAGTGAAAAATCCAATCCTAAAAGGACTATATGAGTTCACTTATAAACATTCTTGAAATGACAAATTATAGGAAGTGGGAAACAGATCAGTGGATTCTAGGGGTTAACGAGAGGCTGGTAGGGAAAGTAACAGGAGTGTGGCTACAAAAAGGAAAAACATGAGGGAAACTTGCAGTACCAGATCTGTTCTGTATCTTGACTATATCAATATCAATATCCAGGTTGTGAGAATGGACTACAGTTTTGCAAGATGTTATCACGGGGACAAAGGGCACATTACCTTTTTATTAAACTATGATAAGTCTTCTAATGTCTGTGGTTTTATTAAAAAAGAAAGAAACAATTCCTAGGAAAGGTTAAAAATTAAAACCCTTATTTACAAGAAAATAGATTTAGGAGAATAAAATTTTCCTTCAATGCATAAATCATCACCCCATTAACAAATCTGTGAAATGTTCAACTGTCATAAAAGCAAGATTAAGAATCTTAAGACATTTCAAGCCTCCCCCCCCCCCCCCCCCCCTGCCCTTATGCCAATGCAGCCAACATGAAATGCATCTCTTAACCAGGACACTTAGAAGATGTGAGAAGTATCTTCATTACCAGTTACCAAAAATTCTAACAATAAACAGAAAATGAAGCAGATCTGGACCAGAAGGTACTAATATACAGGCTTTGGATGATGAAATCAAAGTATGCACACAAAGACCTGGAACCACCTAGCAATTCCCATGCTATGCAACTGGTCTAAAAAGACTTGGTGATAAGAAATGGATTTTTTTTTTTTTTTAAGAAACAGAATGTTTAAAGGCAGCTGGGTGGTTCAGTCGGTTAAGTGCCCAACTCTTGCTTTCAGCTCAGGTCATGATCTCACGGTTGATAAAATCGAGCCCATGTCAGACTCCAGGCTGACAGAACTGAGCCTCCATGGAATTCTCTCTCTCCCTCTCTCTCCGCCCCTTCCCACTCTCTCTCTTGCATGCATGCATGCTCTCTGAATGAAAGAAAGGAAGAAAGAAAAGAAAAGAAAGAAGGAAGGAAGGAAAGAAAGAAAGAAAGAAAGAAAGAAAGAAAGAAAGAAAGAAGAAATTTTTATACTCTTTTGTGAGGTAGGCTGCATGACAGAATAAGTCAGAAGACAGTCATACTGCAAATTTAATTCTTCTACTCAACTACATCCTATAAACATCTCTTAAGAAACTGGATAATTTTCCAGATACCCAAAAGTTTCTCAATTTTAAATATTCACCTCATTTTAAAACAGGCTCATAAACATGGACAGAGAAATGGACAGAGGCATACATAAGCAATGAAACAAATCTCAGTAAAATCTTAGCTAGCATATAAGCTGGTCGCTACATGAATGTTTTCTGTAAAATTACTTCAACTTTACTATTTAGAAATTTTCAGAAAATATTTTAAAAATTGGTTCACGAAAAGCAGCTCATACAAGACTAGTAAAACAAATGCAATTTATAATGTGTAGGTAAAAAAGAAACAACTTAATTCAAAAGTTATTAACATGTAAGTAAGTACTAAGACTCAAGCCCCAAAACAGGGATGACTAAAACGCAAGAGATTAATTCTTGAGCACAACTTTTCTTTCTCTGGACAGTCACTATCACAAAAAAGTAAATGCAAACCTGCCCTCCAAAGGCATTAAAATTGTATCAGAAATAAGCCCTATTGTAAAGCAGTTAAGTATATATGCATTAATGTTGCTGCAAACACTAAAACAACTTTTTTTTAATTTTAGAGAGAGAGCGAGAACATGCAAGTGGGAGAGAGGGAGAGAGAAAGAGAATCTTAAGCAGGCTCCACACTCTGTGCAGAGCCTGACATGGGGCTCGATCCCATGACACTGGGATCATGACCTAAGCCAAAATCAAGAGTTGGATACTCAACTGACTGAGCCACCCAGAAGGCCCTAAAGATGAACTTCTTAATGCTATTTAAAACATAAACTTGTGGGGGCGCCTGGGTGGCTCAGTCGGTTGGGCGTCCGACTTCGGCTCAGGTCATGATCTTGCGGTCCATAAGTTCGAGCCCCGTGTCGGGCTCTGCGCTGGCAGCTCAGAGCCTGGAGCCTGTTTCAGATTCTGTGTCTCCCTCTCTCTCTGACCTTCCCCCGTTTATGCTCTGTCTCAAAAATGAATAAATGTTCAAAATAAATAAATAAATAAATAAATAAATAAATAAATAAAATAAAACATAAACTTGTGTATGGCAATAATAATGAGCAAAGTCAACAATGAAAATGAAAACCTAGCAAAATATTTGCAACTCACATTACGAACTGAAGGCTCCTAAAATTTTTTAAATTTGGTAAGAGCTTGATCAAATAGATTTAAAAAAAATTTTTTTAATGTTTATTTATTTCCAAGGCAGAGAGAGACAGAGCATGAGTGGGAGAGGGGCAGAGAGAGAGGGAGACACAGAATCTGAAGCAGGCTCCAGGATCTGAGCTCTCAGGACAGAGCCTGACGCGGGGCTTGAACTCACAAACCATGAGATCATGACCTGAGCCAAAGTCGGTCGCTCAACCGACTGAGCCACCCAGGTGCCCCTGATCAAATTGATTTTAAAAATGTACCAAAAGGAAAAAAAACAGATCAAGATACAAAAAAGAAAAAAAAAGGGGGGGGGGGGGGACAAAAGATATGACCAAACAAGTTCAAAAAAAATACAAAGAGCTGATAAACATATGGAAAGATGCTCAATATTAATATACCATTCTCAACTAACTGGCATAAATCCAAAATCCTGAAAACATACAATCTCTAAAGCTATATGGAAAAAGGCACTCTCTACATTATTGTCAAGGCTTAAATGGTATCAAATAACAGAAGTGATTTAACCTTTTCACCCATCAGTCCCTTATCCAGGAATTTATTTTGCTGCTATACACACACATTTCTAAATGATACTGTAACATGTCTATACCAGCAATAATTTACAAACAACTCAAGTGTCCATTAATAGGAAGACTACAGAAACTAACAAGGATATATCCATACTTCAAACAGGAGTTTTTTAGAAGTGTGGAAGTCCTCTATGTAATAATATGGAAATGTCTCCAAGATACATTGTTAAGTGATAAAAACAGCACAGAACAGAGTGGGAAAAACATGAGATACATAATTATATTTACATAGAATGACATGAAAATATACAAAAAAAAACCTAATTGAAGGGAAATTATAGGGAAGAGAGGACACGGGAAGGCAGGGTGAAAAGGAGTTTTTTTTCATTGTATAATCTTTTTCATGTCTTCTATTTTTCAACCAACTCACAAAATAAAACTTTTTTTTTGTTTTTAATTTTTAGAGTCTATCCATTGTTTAAAATTAAGATTACACTGAGGTCCTTGGGCGACTCAGTCAAACGTCCGACTTCAGCTCAGGTCATGATCTCGCGGTTCGTGAGTTCAAACCCCACGTCGGGCTCTGTGCTGACAGCTCAGAGCCTGGAGCCTGCTATGGATTCTGTGTCTCCCTCTCTCCCTGCTCCTCCCCCATTCCTGTACAGGTGCACATGCTCTCTCTCTCAAAAATAAATATTAAAAACAATTTTTAAATCAAATTATTAAAGTAAGGTTACATCAGAATACAGAAAGAATCTGTTCAAATGTTAAAACACTGGTAAAAATATTACAAAAGTTAAAACAGCATGGTACAGGTACCAAAATCTGATAAATGTAACAAACAGCCCAGAAACAGCACCTAAAACATAAGAAATTAGCAAATGAGTAAAAGCGTAGAACAAATCAGAGAAAAGAATAGATTAAAATTTTACAACTGGTTAACTACTCTGAAAATTGACACCATTATTATATCATGCATCCAAATAAATCTCAGATAAAAAGGTCTTGCAACATTATGCTACAAAAAAAATAGCAGAAAATATAAGTGAATTATTTATTTCACTTCTAAGCGACTTTTTAAGCCTGTAAACAATCAGAAATCACAAAAGGGGAATATATTTTAACAGAAAAAAATTATTCTGAACATTACAAAACAAATACAAACTTAAAAAAAAAATTTTTTTAAATGGTTATCTATTTTTGAGAGAAAAAGAGACCGAGCGGGAGCAAGGGAGGGGCAGAGAGAGGCAGACACAGAATCCAAAGCAGGCTCAGGCTCCAGCACAGAGCCCAATGTGGGGCTGGAACTCACGGACCGCAAGATCACGACCTGAGTCAAAGTCGGACACTTAAATGGCTGAGCCACACAGGTGCCCCACAGATACATACTTAAGAATAGGTCTAATAACCTATCAGAAGTAGAAAACACATTGCTCAACATCTGGCTTCAATTCTTCTGGAATGAAGAGAAATGCAAAATAAACAAAACCTAACAGACTGCATATATGTATTTGCATTATTTTTTTATTGTTCTTTTACTATTCTTCACCACACTGGTATTATTACCTCCCCTCCAGTGGGCTATGGATACCAAAAGTAATAGTCTAGTAAGTTACAATTTGAACATAAAATGTCAGCACTTAACTAACCATTTTATAGATTTTATCTCATCTACATAAACAATTCTTGTTTTAGCTCTTTTGTTTCTAATCAAATAAAGCTAGATTGCCTCACAAGCCTGCCACAAACAGTGACTCCTAACCACAGAGAAAAGGGTATTATTCTGCTTGTTTTCCTGACATTAGGGTGCATATGAAGCACTTCATTTCAGCAAATGAGCAGGCAAGTATTTGGTCTACTTAATCTGTTAGTAACTTACTCTTATTTCAGTTCATCCACAGATCTATTCATAGGATACTCATAATGCCTTAACTAGATTTAAGGAATCCAGGAAGTCTATCTACAAACTGAAAAAGAAAAATGCTGACCAACAAACAACTCCCTGATTTCACATACAACCAACGCAGGAAGACAGTTCCTGAAAATCCGTGGCAGTATGTAACGTGCTCTGCTGTACTCCAGGTAGATATTGTTCTCCCACATCACAGCATGAGGCGGCTATCTCTATGGCACTAGAACAAGCAGAGCGTGTAGCTTGTGGTGTTCATGGTCAAGTAAAGCCGTATAAACGAGACCACAGTTCTAAAGTTCAAATAATCAAAATTTATGGCATTAAATGCTTTTAAATTTTTTATATGGATAAGAAAAGACATGGCAGATGAAGCATGCCTAGAAGATATTCATTCTTCTTTAAAAATATGAAATATACAAATATATTTCTTAAATACAGTTAAGTACAAAACGGAACATATAACTATATACATGCCACTTAGAGTCAACATTTTGCCATTTTGTTTCATTACTTAAGTATTAATTTTACTAGCTAAGCCATTTTAAAGTTAGATATCATGATATTTTACTATAATTCAACACACAACTCCAAAAATTAAGGACACTGCTCTTCAAGACCACTATACCATTTACAATAATTCATCTCACACTAATCAAATTTCTCCAACCTAACTGAAATTACCTGTGAATTATTTCTTTGTTCAGTCTGCCTTCCACCTCTAGAAAATGTCTGATTTTTTTCCATCCAAGGTTTTTTCTGAGTTGCCTGGCAAGTTACATTGGACCAATTTACACCACCTGTAACCAATAAGATTTAAAAAAAGTATGTATTTGTGAAAAATGCCAAAACGTACATTATCCCTTAACTTCATGTATTGAAATTCAGTCACTATAAACTAATACTGGAAATTTCTCTACAAACTTTAAGTGGTATTCCAGTTCTTAGTAATACAATTGCCATCTCGCAGAATACCTCCGGCTGACATTTTCTCAATTTTCATCTGTACTTTCAAAGTAATGTAAGTAATGTGAATCTCTCTGGAAGATTAGTAAATTTTTTTTTTTTTTTTTTTTTTTTTTTTGCAGCATCTGTACTTTCAAAGTTATGTGAATCTCTCTGGAAGATTTCTAATATTTTTGTAACATCAGCAAGCTTCATGCTTAAAAGCAAAACTTTGACATGGATAAAGAAGAAAGTATAGCAAAAACACTATGCAAAAAATAAGTACCTGTACATATAGATGATTCCACATGCTAAAAATAAAAACAAAAAAGACAATTATTTTCTGCTTAAGAGTCAACACCATATGCCTTGCAAAATGTTTCATAACTTAGTCTAGTGTAAAGCATGCTTATCATAATCTTAGAAAAAATATTTATCCATAAATATTATTCATATTAATATACAGAATACATTTTGATCCATTCTATTACTATAGGAATTGTTAATGAAAATAGATACTTAATCTTTAGCGAGGATACAAAGATATTGACATAGATGACTGATAAAGAAATCAAATAAGTGTTACATACATTCATGGTGCTAGAATCTGGGTTTCTCAAAGCCCCTGCAGCAGGCTGGTTGTTACTGTGTTTGGGACTGCAGTAGCCACTATCACTGTCAATGTCGGCTTCACTAGCCCCCTGCTCACTAGAGGATTCGGCAGTGGGATGGGATGCTCTTCTCCTCCTGCCTTTGGACTTCCAGAGCATTGTGGCAGAGCTCTCCGAGAGAGATTTGTTAGCAATATCTGACGGGAAATCTATAAAGCAAGGAAGGTGTGACATCTCTTTGTGAGGATCAAGTTGATAAATTCTTGTTAAATTATCATTAAGGTCATAAGAAAATGAAGGTATCTAACTTGGTAAATGGAGGAAAAAAGCAAAACCTTTTTTGAAAAGCTCAAAAGATACGATGTTCCAGACAAGTTGGTTTATGACATGCATATATTATGAAAAGAGAATAAAGTAGTTACAGAAATATTAAAACAAACCACCAGTACCCACTTAAGAAAAATAACATCACCAATCCTTTTGAAGTCCACTGCATGCCCCCACCAACACTGCATCTTCTTCCTCCCCCAGGGTTACATTTATTTGGAATTCTGGATTTACCACTTCCTCACTTTTTAATATAGCTTTTTCATGGATTTTTACACTCCTACAACATAAATCATGTGATTTTGCACTTTCAGCTTTATAAAAATGAAATTATACTGTCCATTTTCTTTTGCGATTTGCTTCCCAGTCTGCCCCATTCCCCAACATTAGTTTAGACATTCCGATGCATGTGGCTGTAATTCATTAATATCATTAAAATCTAGGACGCCCGTGTATGAATATACCATACCATATATTACTTATTCTTTGTACCACTGATGGGATACTTGGGCTGTTCTGGGGTTTTGCATTATTGAGTAATACTGCTGTAACCATTCTTTTTTTTTTAATGTTTATTTATTTTTTAGGGGTGGGGTGGTTAGAGAGGCTCCACACTGTCAGTGCAGAGCCTGATGTGGAATTTCAACTCACGAACCTGTGAGATGATGACCTGAGCCAAATCAAGATGCTCAACCTACTGAGCCACCCAGGTGCCCTGTGCTGTAACCATTTTTATACATACATTTGAATGTGTTTGTGTGAATATGGAAGTTTTTTTACGGTAAATACTGCCAGGCCTTATGGGATACACATATTCAACTTTACTTTGTAATGCCAAATCATTTTCAGTCACACTGTTGAAACAGTTTACAGCCCAACAGCAGGATATAAATATCCACAATGATTCACATATTCACAAATACTTGATACTATCTTCTAGGCCATAATTTTTGCTGTTAGATATAAAGAGATAGCTCACTGTGGGTTTTTCATTCGTATTTTTTTGCCTAATAATAAGGTTTGATATCTTTTCTCATGCTTTCAGCCACTAATTTTTTCCCTTCTGTGAAATACCTAATTTTACTTTTGAACTGTTTGACTTCTACCATTTTTTCTAGTGAGTTGTCTCTTATTTTGTATTTCACAAATTGTAATCAAAAAACCTTTTACAATTTCCTCCCAACCCAACAAATAACAATTTTCCTTTTTCCACATTTCTGCCTATAATTTTTACAAAGCATCAATACAATTATGAGTTGTGCTATTTAATATTACACATATGTTCTTCATAATTGTAATGTAAGAAGGCTCCGTATTATTCCAGAGTGGATGTCCTGCACTTCTCTTGACGTGTCGCCTGTTACTAAACATTAGGATGCTTTCAGTGTGCTACTGCAATTTGGATCTTTCATCAAACAGTCCCTTTTCTTTTTAGGGAAATACATCCATTTTGGATACATTCATAGGAGAGGGACAACTGGGTCAAAGGAAAAATTCCTACAGTCCTGCCAAATTGTCTCATCCCCCTGGTACTGTGTCCCAAGGGTCCTGAGAGTAATGTGGGATCATTTTCTTATTGTTCATACGAATTTTTTATGTCTTCATACTAATACTCTGTCACTTACAGGCATGGTAAAAATCTTTTCCAGTTTTGTGGCTTATTCTTTCACTCACTTTTGACAGAATTTATTTCAGAATTAGTTCCCTTCCTGCTGTCATAAAGATATCTGCCTGTATTTTCTTCTACTGTGGCTTCCCATTTGTCATTAACCCACCTGAAGTAGATTTGCATGGGCTGTACGTTATCTGTAATGCTATCTCTATCATTTTCCATATGTGTTTCCACATACATATGACTCTGTTCCAGGGTCCCCTGTTCTAATTTTCATATGCTGCATTTTGCATACTGTATTTTTTGTATAACGATTTAAGATAATGTAATAGGTCTTGATATTTAGAAGAAAAGTTATTTTCTTCTCAGATGATCCTTTTAGAATTAGTCTGTCAAGTTTCCCAAAATTTCCTATTGAGATTTTGATTAGAACTATACTGCTAGCTTCACAACCATCATCCTGACTGGAGCCACGGAGAAAGTCGGGTTATTGTCTCCATATCATTCCCCACTTAAAAACCTCTGATGACTTCTTATTGCATTCACAACAAGATCGAAATCACATAACCTGACTTATGAGCCCTAAATCATCTGGCCTCTAACTCTCCAGCCTCAGCTCATGAGTTGTCATTCATTCATTTATTCTTTTATACTTATTAATTCTTTCACTCACTTAGCAATTATGTGTTGACCACTGTCCTGGGATTTAAGTGAATAACACAAACTAAAATTATTGCTTTCTTGGAGTTTATATTCTATCAGTACTCTAGAGTGATCTGGCAATGGGACACAAATAAACAGGATGAAAAAAGAAAATTAAAAAAAAAAAAGAACTACACAGAATCTACAGACTGACTTAGGCAAAAATGACATTTGCAGTGTCAAATCATCCTATATGAACAGGTTGCTTTTTTTCAATGTCCTATTATAAAGTTATAATTTTCTGCATAAATTTATATTCCCACTAACAGTATATGAGAATTCTTTTTTCTTCACATCTTCAGGTGCACTAGTTATTTGTCTTTTTGATTCTAGCCACTCTGACAGGTGTAAGGTGATATCTTGCTGTGGTTTTGATTTGCATTTCCCTGATGATTAGTGATGCTGAGCATCTTTTCACGTGTCTATGGGCCATTTGTATATCTTTGTTTTTGCTTTTTGTTTTGTTCTTTATTTTGGTTTGGGTTTTTGGGGGGTTGTTTTGTGGTTTTGGGGGGTTATGAGGTTTTTTGTTTTGTTTTTTATTTTAGAGAGAAAGGGGCAAGCAGGGGAGAGGGGAAAAGGAGGGGGAGGGAGGGAGGGAGGGAGGGAGGGAGGGAGGGAGAGAGAGAGAGAGAGAGGAGAGAGAATCTTAAGCAGGATCCACATTCAGCAAGGAGCCCAATGTGGGGCTTGATCCCATAACCCTGAGATCGTGACCTCAGCCAAAATCAAGGATCGCATGCTCAACTAAGACACCCAGGCACCCCTATATCTTCTTTGGAAAAATGTCCATTCAGGTCTTCTGGTCCACTTAAGTCAATTATCTGGGGTTTTGTTTTATTTTGTTTTGGTATTGAGCAAATATTTGGGATATTAGTCCCTACTGGATATATCATTTGCGAATATCTTCTCCCATTCAGTAGATTGCTTTTTGTTTTGCTAATGGGTCATCTTTTCATTTTCTAGTTCTTATGCTTCAGAATACTGTCTTTGTGGTCACTTAATGAGCAAACTAAGGAAGTAAGGACTTTTAAAGCAGTCCCAGTGTTAAAAGCAGGTAGAAGTCCTTCTGACTAGGAACAACTGCAACACAGAAAGCTGTGTAATATGTTACATTGTGTTCCTTTTCTAAAGACACTCCAAGCATTTGTTAGTCTGTTAATCTCACTGCTTTATGAGCTACAAACTACATACAATGACTGTACTACCAATAAGATTGCTTTGTAACGGATTCCCAGATCCTTTCTGACTCCTAAGAGATCTAAGCAATTGTAAAAAAATAACTGAACTCATGTCTAAAGAAAAGATACAGCCCAAATGAAAGAAAGTATGCACAGGGTGCCTGGGTGGCTCAGACAGTTAAGCGACCAACTCTTGATTATGGCTCAGGTCATAATCCCACAGTTAGTTCATGAGTTTGAGCCCCGAGTTGGGCTCTGTGCTGACAGAGCAGAACCTGCTTGGGATTCTCTCTCTCTCTTTCTCTTTCTCTTTCTCTCTCTCTCTCTCTCTCTCCTTCTCTCTCTGCCCTTTCCCTGCATATAAACATACATAAATTTGCATATAAATTTATTTTAAGCCAGACCAAATTGCACAGATGTGGAGATTATAGAGGGGTAAAAAGTAAATGTGCCTTTGAATAGATCTAATTCTTGGTCTTGGATCATTAACAAGAATTTTTACTAGTGTCAAAGACAATGGGTGAGAAGAGATAGTTATCTACTCCATAGCTATTAAACTAAGATCAAAGATACAAATTGGAATTTAATGATATAAACTAGAAAATAGCTAGAATGTTATAAGACTATTACTTTTATCTCTTACCAGGATAAAGCTTTCTTAATGTTTATATAGTCCTCTAAAAAACCCTGGACAAAATGATTTCCAACTAGCTCAAAATTTTTATTTGCTTGACAGGATACAGGTGCCACTCACAGGTTTGGTTCAGATCTATGCTAAAATATGGCATAGAAAACTTGCCAAGTTCTTCCTATAAAGATACTATACAATATTAGAATATTTTATAAAGGGTTTTAACCTGGTTATAAAAAAACATACAATTTTGACCTCTGCCAAAATGAGTCCTCAAATTCCTACAATGTCTGCAAAATTCTATCTCTGATTTCTGAAATGCTCCACTACTCTAAGGGAATAAGGACACCTCAAACCTTACTCAAAATTGCACATTAGCCAGGAAGCAAGTTGACAGAACATTACAAAGATGGACTGCTTTTATCCTTGCTAGAGAATTTCACAAAGTGGCAGGATAAATGGATGAAAGTCTAGAATCCTGAGAAGTGGTATAGTCCATAATTATAAAGTCAATACATGACAACAGATAAAAATCAGTGATGTATATGTAAGAACTCTTGGCTTACCAGTTTGCTGTGAAGCATCTACCAGAAGCACAATTTTTGATCGATTATCAGGACCTGCTGCATTTGTCTCTTTCTGAGTAGCTACGTTTTTCACCAGTGGCCTTTTGCTTTTTATGTGCTGTTGTAAAAGCTGTTGCTGATTTAAGCACCAAAAAAATAAAAATAATAATTTAAAATCCTACTCAATGTACTAAATAAACATTATAAAATACATACCCACTATATAACACACCTAAATGTATGTTCTAAATTAGTGGCTCCCAACCCATGGGGAAAAAGAGGGTTACCGTGTTAGGAATTCATGAAATTATCTGTAGCTAATCATAATATATTAAATAAGGTTTTGTACACACAATACTGTTTTTCAAATAATCCTTAACACTATGACTAATAAATTATTAATTCATTTTTAACTGTTACTTGCACTTTATATTTTCTCAATCAGTAATAAATAATAGGAATATAATATCATATAAGGGGTTGTAAGTTTTTATTTAGAAGGGTAACAGAAAGGGGAGTAGCTTATCCAAGGGATAAATTTTACTTTCATGATAGCAAAAAAGTACAAAAATAATTTCTGCTTTATAGCTTAAAAAGAAAATATAAAAAGGCTGATCCTTTCCTTCACTTTTTTAATCTGACTATTCATCACTTAGGTGTGATTTATATAATAGAACTCTGAATTTAACTTCCTAAATTCAAGTGCTAGAAACGTAATTTGAGAAATTATGTTTCTTAAACATCTAAAAGTTATATACTACTATTTTATTTTACATTCTTCAGAAGTCCCAAAAGTATTTCCCTTGACCCAGTATTTGCATGAACAAAGACTAAAAGCTTTTTAAAGCAACCTCTGCTGCATGTTTGTATTTTAATGTGTGAAAAGTATGGCAGAGGACAGCAAAGACTTTTCACTGAAGAAGCTGGTCTAATGGAATCTAGGAAAGCATCAACTCCTTAATGAAACAGTCGTAAGATGCATCTAAGAAATCACTCTGCCTTCAATTAGCTAAAAAGTGCTGAGAAGAAACATGGTTTTTCTTATTTGCTTTGATATTAAGGCCTCAATATAAAAGTAACCTTTTAGTTAAGAAACAGTTACCTACAATAAACCTTAAATCTCCTGTGTTTTCAAGATCTTCATGTCTCCCTCATTTTTTTGTTTTTAATTTAGTCAAAAGGATGATCTTGACTAAGAGTGACTTCACACATTTATCTATCATTTTCTTCAGCCCTAGGAGACCCTGTGTTCAATAACATAGCAAAGCAACACTTGAATAACAAAGTGCTATTGCTACTAAAAATTCACAGAATAGAAACAATGAAGTTGAAGGGATTTAATAGTATCTGATAACCAGACAGTATCATCTGCTGATTTCTGAAGACTGAAATATATGAAGTGCATTAGTCATTCAATACCACTAGCATAGGATCCAAACTAACCACTTAGAAACACCGGTGGCACTATGCAATTTTATCACTAAATTAAAATAATTTGGAAATATTTGTGTATTATAATTATGTACAACTCTCTGAAGGAACCTGAAGATAACTGTAAATCATATCATCAATTAAGAATAAGGCACAATAAAAAACAGGAAAAATTATAAATGCTCTACCCTTGACTATTTTATATTAGTGAATGAAATGTTTTAGAGTAAATTCGGCATTAAAGGTTAATCAATACAAGTAGCAATTACTTACATTATTATTAACAACAGAAATATCAAACATAAAAGCCAATCAAAAGAAGTCACTTACTTTTGGTACAACTGGTCCTCTGTTACCATTTCTGCTTCGATGACTGGACAATGGGAAGACTTGTCCAAGCTGATTTGGACGCTCAGGGCATTCTGTGGTTATGGTATTTACAGTATTTGCAGCCTGAAAGGTGTTGGAGTAAGGTGTAGGAAAAGGATGATAGAATCCCATAACTTGGGCACATGGTGCTGGCATCAGCTGATAATATGTATACTCTGTAGAAACAGGTGGCTGAGCAGATATAATGGGGTAGGCAAGGTATGGTCCAGCAGGATTTGGATTGGGCTGTTGCCATCGCATATCATTGTTATACAACGGAAACTGTCTGTTAAAATCAAATGAAAACAGAACACATCTATTGACAAGTCTAAAAGTAATGCTAAAGCACAATCTATTTAATTTGCTTTAAAAAAAAGGTATAGAACAGTGCCCTCATAATAAAAAAGATAAAATTATCATCTTATAAATTTCTTTGCTGTAATTACAGATTTTTAAGTATGTGTAATAACAACTTAAATGACAGTATAAAGGAATTCAACCTGATAGTGTTATTGCATTCCAAAATTTTAAAACTACATACCGTTCTTATTTATAAGTCAACCCCCTCAAGGTATTTCTGCCTAGAAGTTAAATACCTAGGCACTGTATCTGCCAACAAAGGCGGTCCAAATTTCCCATCCAATGCTAACTATGACAGCCTTCTGCAAAAAGCAGAGTAAGGTGATCACTGTGTAAGGTGATCATTACAGTGAGTGATCTGATTCTTCCACCTCTCATTCTTCAGCTCAGTCCCTGACCTCCTACTCCTCTTCCATACTGCCCCAACCATTTGGCCAAGTCAAGCTCTTCTCCAGGCTTCCCCCAGTGGCAATGCAAGCAGGTTTCAGGTCCATGGGAAAGAAAAGAAGAGGCAAGCCTGTCCACTGCCATCTTATCCCTAACATTAGAGCTTTCTCTAGTGCAATTCCTACAAAGCATCAGCAAGATTCTTCATTTCTCAGCAGTTCTTACAGAAGATTGCTGAAGAATGAGGGGTCATGGGGGAGGTGGAGCATTGAGCTTTTCCTCACTACTCCCACAACAAAGTGCAATAATGGATAAATGTTCACTGCCATAATTTAAAAAATATTTTTAAATAATCTGCTGGCTTATTTACTCATGAATTCTCAAAGATTATTTGGTACAGGGGCGCCTGGGTGGCGCAGTCGGTTAAGCGTCCGACTTCAGCCAGGTCACGATCTCGCGGTCCGTGAGTTTGAGCCCCGCGTCAGGCTCTGGGCTGATGGCTCGGAGCCTGGAGCCTGTTTCCGATTCTGTGTCTCCCTCTCTCTCTGCCCCTCCCCCGTTCATGCTCTGTCTCTCTCTGTCCCAAAAATAAATAAAAAACGTTGAAAAAAAAATTAAAAAAAAAAAAAAAAAAGATTATTTGGTACAGTAAGAAAAATTAATCATACTTTACACTTGGCCATTTTATCAAATGCAAAAACAGCACTATTACATTTGGCTTATAAGTCACTTCGAACACAGCCCAATATAGGTCAAAATTTTGTGATATAATGCTAACTTCAATTGAAAAGGATCCCCTACTCTTTGTCCAATCCCCAATACTATAATTTTAGAGATTATTAACTGGAATATTTAATAATATCTGATACAATAGTTCTTGGTCTCATATCTCTCACATTCGGAATATCTGAAAGAATGTGCCCTGACACACTAGTGTGCCACATGATGGCTTAAAGAGGTCTAGATTGCCTTTGCCTTCAGGGTGGTGGGACAGAGGCTAGAGCCCAGCTACCCCATCATCCATTTATCCCAGAATGCTAGAGATGCCTAATTTTCTATGTGTGATATTACTCGAAAGAGGCTGAAAGTACTTTTAGACAGCAACAAAATGAACTACACCAATGAAGTACTAATCACTCAGTCTAAACAAGGTTAAAAAGGCTATCATGACTATAACAAGTTACACCCTAACCGCTAGGTCACACATTATCTGAATTGCAAGCATTCTGCTAAATCACCCTATGACTATAGCACAGAAGCTAAATTTAAACTAGAATCAGAGCCTAGAAATATATGTTAACCATAAAAGCTTCAATGTTAAGGACTATCCCTTGGTATTTTCTTCTCATGCCAGACTGTCCTGGAAATTGTGATTAGATACCTAATCTTAAAAAAAGGGTTTCTGCTCATCTCTTTCTGAAAAATTCTTCCTCCCTTTGTACCAATTTATTTCAAACTAATTTTAATGACTTATTATTGAAGATATGCCCAAAAAACTCCATTCCCTCTTAGAAAGACTGAGAAAACAATCTATGTTAATAATTTTCAAATTTCTACATCATTTGGTTTTATTTACTTCTCTTAAAAAAGAGAAACGGCTAATGTTTAAAAGGCACCAAAGGTGGGGTGCCTGGCTGGCTCCAGTTGGTGGAGCATGGGAGTCTTAACCTTGGCCTTGTAAATTTGAGCCCCAGGATGGGTGTAAAGATTATTAAAAAATAATAATACTAAACCTAAAAAAAAAAAAAAAATAGAAAAGGGAAAAATTAAAAAGTATGCCTCTCCAACTGCTGTATTTCCCTACCCACCCCCATGAAAAAGAAAATAATAATAAACAAATTACCTATTGGACTGGTTCTCCTGCACAAATGGATAACAAGTAATCAGGTAGCTCGGAATTGGAGTTGGTTCTACACCAGAAACATTTCCATTATCATTTGGAAGTGCCATAGGGATCATAAATGTATCAGGATTTTTCTTCTGGGGAATAAATGGCTCTACCTCAGCTGACAGCTTGACATTCTTCAAAAAGAAAGTAAAACACACTATTAATACATGAGCAAAAAACTTAATACTAATTCACGATTTAACAATAGAAGACTCAGTGTTTACAAACAGTAATTAGATCTCCTCAGTATTTACAAAACATCCAAAGGAACAGCGATGTCAAATTAAAATAACCAAATATGGTAGGCAAAGATATCAAATAAAACAGGAGAAAACATATCAAAAGTTGCTGCATTTTAATGAAATCATTTCTTACATAACCAAAGCTGTTAAAACAATAAAGAGTGTAAGGCAGTCAGACCTGAGTCCAAAAATAAGGCTGACAGTAAGAAAACTAGCTCTTCAGACAAAACAACATGCTTTTAACTAATTTTGTTGAGGGGAAAAATCATTAAACAGAGTTCTGAAGATAATCACTTTATATTTGTTTGAATAGTCTAAAAAATAGACTATTTCTGTCCATTTTAGGAAATTAGATTAGTATGGTTTAATTAAAAAAGAAGGGAAATGTCTACAATTAATGAAAAAAATACTTAACATAAGTGCAAAAAACTTTTCACAGTTAAACTGAGAGAAAAAGAATGAGTATTTCAGTTTTCTAGTAGATAACTTGAGTAAACTGAAGGAATCCAGAACTCCCATTTTAGCTTATTTTATATCTTTTTTTTTTAATTTTTTTAAATTTATATCCAACTTAGTTAGCATATAGTGCAACAATGATTTCAGGAGTAGATTCCTTAATGCCCCTTACCCATTTAGCCCATCCCCCCTCCCACAACCCCTCCAGTAACCCTCTGTTTGTTCTCCATATTTAAGAGTCTCTTCTGTTTTGTCCCCCTCCCTGTTTTTACATTATTTTTGTTTTCCTTCCCTTACGTTCATCTGTTTTGTCTCTTAAAGTCCTCATATGAGTGAAGTCATATGATATAGGTCCTTCTCTGACTAATTTCACTTAGCATAATACCCTTCAATTCTATCCACATAGTTGCAAATGGCCAGATTTCATTCTTTTTGATTGCCAAGTAATACTCCATTGTATATATATACACACCACATCTTCTTTATCCATTCATCCACTGGTGGACATCTGGGCTCTTTCCATACTTTGGCTATTGTTGACGGTGCTGCTATAAACATTGGGATACATATGTCCCTTCAAAAGAACACACCTGTATCCCTTGGATAAATACCTAGCAGTGCAATTGCTGGGTTGTAGGGTAGTTCTAATTTTAATTTTTTGAGAACCTCCATACTGTTTTCCAGAGTGGCTGCACCAGCTTGCATTCCCATGTAACGTTTCTTATAAAAAAATCTAAAGAAACTTATAAGATATATTTTAAAAACTCAAGTATTTTAGGAGGAACATGTGGGTGACAAAACTATAAAGACAAATAAATAAGATCCACTAAGGTGAAGTTAGGAATTACTCATATGAAATTACTCCTATGAACGGGAGTTGTGATCACAGGAGGCACTAGAGAGCTTCTGAGTGCCTGGCAAAGCTCTATATCCTCACTTGGGTGATAATTACCAGGCATTCACCTTATATATAATTCATTAAGCTATACATTGTTTTTATGCAGTTTTCCTTCTGTATTTAACAATTTTTTAATTATAAAAAGAAAAAATCTATAAGCACATTCTGCAAAAGTAGAATGTTAAAAACCACATAAATATTACAATCTAAAAAGATACTAAATCTTTAAGAAACCAGTAAGTGAAATGCAATCCAATGTTTCAAGCACTGAAATCAATTACAAAGCAACAGTCCTAACTAGAACTTTTTCCCAACAAACCCATTAGGGTGGAATTTATTGGAAGCTCTGAGCAAGGCAGAGCTCCTAGAATAAATTTCAGGCATGTTTCTCACAAAAGAAATCAGTAACAAATCCAAGAAAATCTGAAGACAAAATCTGAAGACTTGATATGCTCCATAGAATAGGCAACTTTTCTTAAAAAAAAAAAAAAAAAAATTATCTAAAAAGAATCCCCTAGAAATATTCAGAATGCTTGTAAAAAAAGGTGGAGAGGAAGAAGCAATCTGAACTATTTACAGCAGTATTAACTCAATAACCTTCCTACCTGATTTAACTTTAAAATCTACTTTTATAGTATTAACCAAATCCGAAATAGAGACAGAACTTGCACTACAAATACAGTATCTATGAGCTGAAGCTGGTTTCTTGAATTTCAACATTGGAAGCAAAAACTCCTTCAAATGCTTAAATAGCCTAAGTCACTAATTTTCACTGTGATAATCATCAGAATTCAAAAATTATTCATGTAAGGTATAAAATATCAATGTAATAAATGGGCCGAAAATGGGGGGGGCGGGGAAGCTGATTTTCAACAATAAGGCACAGATAATGGAAACCTGCTTTATATAGTTCATGCATGGGCATAAAGAGAGGGAAAACTTAAATCACATTTCAAGGACACTAAAAATGTAATTTTTAGGATTTCTTTGAAAAATCAAAAAGTCCTTTGAACATATAACTCTCTGAACAATTTTATAAATCTGTATTAGAAGGCATTAAGACTCTTCTTAAAAACAAGGAACATGCTTACATAAAATTTCTATATGAAAAAGACAAAATACTAATAGAAAGAAGATAATTTAAAGATCGCCAAGTTTCCTGACACCTCCTGCCAAAGACCAACTCATAAAGTACACTGGTAATAACAAATTCAAATTCTTGCTTGTCAAAAGTTGCAACAAGTTTTTATACTTAGTGTTATTTTACTTTATAAGAGTTTTATCAACTTAACCCGCTGTCCAAAATGTGGCATGTATAACTTATAACTGGTATCTGTACATATACACCGCATGTACCCTTAAATATTAAAGTTTGCAATGATTTCTATTCTCAGTCCAATTCTAATATCAGAGTTCAACAATAAAACTCACAAACACTGAAGTGATCCTTTGTTTTTAGCAAAAAAGAAAAGCTGCTATAGTCAACAGCTGCACAAACAGAAGATGTCACTAGTAGGAACAGACTGGCAAACTTTCTCCTATAGTTACAACTCTGTATGGTCTTAAAAATTGTTTGTTGTGACTTTGGGGACTTCAGTATCATACACTAAAATGAAGCATCTGCTATTCTCAGTCCTAAAAAGTAATGTTATGATCCCGAACTACTCTTAAATTCCACATAATAACGTCCATATAGGCAATATGTTAAGTAAGCAACAAATTCTGGCAGTATTTCAATTATGTTAGTATAGAAATCAAAGAAAAATGTCCTACATGGTGGACAACAAAACATTACGAAAAAATGAAAAAAAAAAACAAAAAACGAAACTACTTCATATGATGATATTCCTCAGTTTGAATTTGTTTTTTAGTCTTTATTTTTCAAAGATCTATCTTTTAGAAATCAGAAATTTTATAACAGGGAGTTGTCTCCTTAAAGTATATATAAATATAAAATAAGTTTAAACCACACAAAGTCTATTCCTGTACTACTATTTGCTTTAAAAATATATCTACATGAGTAAAATTATCTTTATCTTTCAGAAGTTATTTCAGAATTTTCCAAATTAATGAAAAATCATAATAATCCCAGAAAACTGTACGGGGGGGGGGGGAGGGGAAACTTAGGCAGTTTCACATTCCTTTTAAATTTAGCATATATTAAAACAAATGTCAATAATAAAACTTCTTTGATGTGAATAATCTAGAAAACTCAAGAATTTATCAGAACATGAAACTATAAAAACCTTCTTTAAAAGAGTATATTAAGCAAACACATTCAAATCACTGACAGCCTATATAAATTCAACAAATATGCATGGGGTACATGTTCTGGAAAGAGCACTGTAGTAGACTGGTTTAGGGGAAAGGGGCAAACATTACTATGGAGCACACAACAGCAGGAAATGCACACTAAACTCCTCTGAGAACCTCCAGAAGAGAGCATATATTTTTCCAAGATTAAGCAATAGAAAAAAACACCCACTTAGAATCAAAACTGAAGTAGAACACAATAAGGCACTCTCCCACAGTGAACTTTCAGAATTTTACACCTACAGAAAAAATATGACCATGGAAACCCTCTGCATCCTTTCTATGTTAAGGTAAAAACATGACATAGCAAACATTAAGATATTTTACATCTCATGGCTAAAGAAAAACATCTTCTAAAGGAAAAATTGACTAATGCTTAAGAGATACCTGCTGGTTGTATTGTTTCTGATTGGAATGGCTTATATGGAAAGTAAACACTTGCCAAATTAATTGCAGTAGTTATAAACAAAAGTTTTGCAAGACTCAAGAAAATATTGAGAAAAAAATCAAAATATTTAACTTAGATGGCTCACTTGATTTACTATTCATACCTTTTCATCTTTTCTTAAAATAGACCACACCTAATCCACACCTCCTATTAAAACATGACTGTACTTTCCGAAAAACCAACTTTCCAAATTTAATACTGGTTTTTGATTATCTAACTTATTAATTTCTGGTTTTATATTTCTTCTTCTCTCTTGCTTTGATAGGGTTTTCTCGCTACATCTAGTCCTGAATGCTTAATTTTTATTTACTTTTTAAAATGTTTAATAATGAAAGCATTTATGACTATGCATTTGCCTCAGAGTATAGCTTCAGCCATATCCCATAGGTTTTTATATGTAGTATTTTACTACTTTTTAAATAATCCATAATTCTACTTTTTTATTTCCTCTTTGATTTAAGGGCTTAAGGAAAAATGTCTTTTTAAATGTCTAAAGGTCATTTTCACTAAATGAGCATTATTAACTTTCTTTCTGACTACAAAAGTATTATTTTTAAAATCTGTTAAGACGTATCATTTACTGATATTCATAAAGGCCAACTACAAGTATTACTGAATAATGTTTTATAGTAACTTATTTAGAATACATCTAGTTTACAATGCAGATACTATTTGAAGTTTATTATTTAAAGGAAAGAATTATAAGCCAGATGATTTTGTATCTTTATCCACGAACAGCACTTTGCATGAAGTCATATATATTTGCTACATGTTTGCTTTTCTAAGAGTTAAAGACATTGGTGAGCAATAGTTTTGTAAATTCTTATAAAAGAACTCATCTAATGTTAATGTACTAAAAATTAAGCCAATGTTTGAATTATTTGGTAATACAAAAGAAACTGCAAACTTCAAATGTTCTCTCTCTTCTAAGCCCAGAAGAATGTTTCCTAAATGTTTCCTAAAAACAGAAACATTAAGCCTTTATAAACAAATGAACTCCATCATTTATTTCTCACATCCCTTTACACCAACTTTTTTTTAAGGACAAAAAAATTATTTTTTGGTATAATGTGTGCATATTATAACATATAATGCATTATGCCAACTAATAATGCATTATGCCAACCATAATATTATTATACCAACCATAATAATGCATTATACCATCTAGTATCTGTTCTTAGAACACCCAACTCTGGCAGTTAAAATTAAGCTACTAGTTTTGATTTAACACAGTCTTTCTATAAAACAGTACTTCCAATATCCTCTTCTGATTATAACATTCTTTCAAATAGTCACTTTTGCAATTAAGACTATTATCTAGCATGCATTCCCAGTAACTTACTTTTTATAATCTTGATCAATATAGATACAATTTATTCTTTTATATCAAGATTTTATTTTATTTTTTTTTTAAAAGAGGTAATTTAGGATGCCTGGGTGGCTCAGTTGGTTAAGCGTCCACCTCTTGATTTTGGCTCAGGTCATGATATCACTGCTCATGAGATAGAGCCCTGTGTTGGGCTCTGTGCTGACAGCATGGAGCCTGCCTGGGATTCTTTCTCTCCCTCTCTCTCTGCCTCTCCCTTGCTCGTGCTCTCTCTCTCAAAATAAATAAACATAAAAAAAATAAATAAATAAATAAAAATAAATTTTTAAAAACGGTAATTCAAGTACAGCAACGTGAATGGCTTCAGGCAAAACATACTTTTTTTTTTTTTTTTTTTAAAGTTACACTTGTAGGGGTGCCTGGGTAGCTCAGTGGGTTAAGCATCCGACTTCAGCTCAGGTCATGATCTCACAGTTTGTGAGTTTGAGCCCCACGTCGGGCTCTGGGCTGACCACTCAGAGCCTAGAGCCTGCTTTGGATTCTGTGTCTCCTTCGCTTTCTGCCCCTCCCCTGCTCACACACACACACAGGTTCTTGCGCACACAGGCTGTCTCTCTCAAAAATAAACATTAAAAAAAAAAATTAAAACTATACTTGTGCAATACTCCAAGGACTTCAATTAGGTTAACATGAAATGCTCAGTTTACATAAAGTACTGTTTTTTAAAAATCAAATTTCTATGAATCGCTAACTTCTACAGTATTATAATAAGTCTTAACGCTGTAGGCATTCCCAAAAATTCAAAATGTAAACTAACACTGGTTTCAAATGAAAAAGCAAACAAACATTTTGTGAGGGGAAAATGTAAATTCACCCATCACATATATTTTTAGTGACTTTTACCTATCTAAATTCACTTCTTTAGTAAAAATATAAAAGTATATTCCACATAACCTGAAAAAGTCATTACATTACTTCATGGTATAGTGAAAACAATCAAGAACTCCACAAAGCTATAAATAACTAACTGAAACTTGGGGAAATAAATATCTGAAACTTGAACAAAGTAAAATAAAATAAATATCTGAAACTTGGAAAAAAAAAAAAAAAAAGAAAACTTCACAAAGCTGAGAAGTCTCAGTTCTAGCCCCTAATCTACCATTAAGTTAATAGTTGTTAGCCTTTTTTCAGTGATTGATTCCTTTGAGAATATGATGAAAATAATGGAGACTTGCCCCAGAAAAATGCTAACATAAAATGAAGCACACTCCTTCCAGGTCATCCATGGACCCCTGAATTAACTGCTTACAGCCTGAACAAAGCAAAGTAGCATCACTTTTCTGTGTCTGTTTCCTGTGAGTACGTAGCACGCGGGAATACAGAGTGGTTAGAATTATTCTCTTACTTCAAGTTTAGGCTGGGGACGAGGCAGGAGGTACCAGAGGTAAAAAAGGAATTCTTCAACGGAAAACCTACGTTCACGATTTCTTTATAATCCTTAGATTCCTACAAGGTTTTAATGGGTTGTGGACTTTGGAAAGATGTAGGATGAAAGAGGAATAGGTTCTCTAGTTTAAATAATTTGTTCATAGCACTTGCTGTTAAGATAATTACGCACAAACAGCTTTGCTAAATAGTTAATTACATTTCCTCTAAGATGAAAGGAACCATAAGTATACATATGGCAGCATTACTGGTTACAGTTCTGGCATCATGATGAAGGACCAAGAGTTTAACCTTTTCATTAGTGACACACATACAAGAAAAGCATTCAAGAAAATTTCCTATTCAATTGTCAGGCTTTGAAATCAAAGGCATTTCTGATAGATGCCTTAAAAAATATATTTTTCATTAAATTGGATATAGGCTATACATAGAATACTCTGGGTCACAGCAAAGCCAAGAAGTTCCCATCAATTTTGCTTTGGTAAGTCCAGGTATTATTTCATAAAAATCATTTGTGTTTTCAAAGTCATATTTTCATAAACCTTTTATTTAAGCTTTTGTAAAAACAAATATACACAACTAGGAATCTGCCTGCAAAAAGACCGATTTCAAAATCAAAATTGCCTTTGACTAGCTACAGATATACATATACAGCAATTTGTGAAATCTTGTCTCATTTATTCAGATACTAATTATCTATTTGTAAAATAATTATGCAAATCACTAATCTCTTTTTCCTTCATCTATTTGCCTAGCTCATGACTGGGCAAAGCCCTCAACTGATGAGAATGCATAGTGAATAAACTTCGATTTCATCAAATTAACTCGTTTCATAAAGGTCTCAAGGATGGAAAATACTAGCATCCTTGGGGGGAAAATTATTATTTTGGATTATATACACTGTCATCATCCCTGCCTTCCAGCAACTACTCGCACGGACAATCAAGAATTTAACGCATTTAAAAACAAAATAGAATACTAATTGAACAACTCCGTGAATATGAAAACGGGCTCGGAAATGAATTCACACTTCGGATCAAACATTCTTAAAATATAAGCTCAATTTTTAAAAAAATACTAATGTTTGCAAGATAAATGGACAGAAAGGCAGGGAAAAACCATAATATTTCATATCTTAAAGGAAACACCTCCCTAAGACCACGACGAGAAACAATGTTTTTTTTTTTTTTTGCTCAATGGAACGTAGCTCTAAAAAGCCCGTAACTCTCCTGCATCTGTAGTTATCACACATTCTCTGACAAGTCTTTCCGGGTGAGAAGCCTTCGAAAGCTTTTCCACCTTGAAAATACATTCCAGAACTGAAGGGTGGGGGGAGAATTACTCCTTGGAAGTTATAAACCCTCCTCTCAGGAGAGCCCTGACAACTTGGGAGTCTTCAGGCCCTTTCCACCAAACCACGGAGGAGGGGCAAAAACGAATCCCCAGCCCTGACGGAAGGGGGTAACCAGGGCTGAAAAAGCCCCCGAGCCCGAGGCAGCATCTGGAACAATGCTGGAGTGGGGCGCCGCCAGGCTCTCAGGCGAGGGGAGTCTGCACCCGCAGGAACTCGAGGGCTCCAGCCGTCCGGGCCCAGGCTCAGAGACCAGGGCCCGCCGGGGAGGAAGCGGCGACCCCCAGCACCCGGCCGGGCCTGCCGCCCGAGCCCTAGTACCTGGTCAGCGGGGGCTCGGTCCATGGCGCCTGCAGCCGCAACGGGCCCGCGTTAGTCGGTGTGGAGAGCGCCTCGGGCCGCTTTCTCCATGGCCCCCCGCTCGACTCGAGACCAGGTTCAGGACCTCCGCCCCTATCTGGCTGGCCCCGACGCAGAGTCCGGCTACGCCACTGGCCGAGGAGGTGGCTCCAGCTCCAGGAGATGGAGGAGGCGGTGGCAGCTTCGGGGAGGGATCATCTGGGACGGAAGCCGAGGAGGGCCTAAATAGGCGGAGGAGTAGTTGAAAATGGCGGCACGCGGAAGGGCAAGGAGGGGGAGGGGCCGCGACGGGGCGTGGGCGGAGCGACTGCCAAAGGCCTGAGCTGGTGATGGCCGGAGCCTGGGCTGACTGACCCGCAGGCTGAGGCCAGGTGGAGATTCCTGAGAGCAGGTGCCCCAGACTACTCTGCGCTTTGAGCCAGACTTCACCTCTGGACTGTTAAACTGGAGGAGTGTCGGACCACTTGGGACCTAGGCCACCCGGGTTCCAGCCTAAAGGAACCTCAAAGACTACTTCATTATCCCAAACCACCTCTTAATAACGTTGTAAAAGCTTTTAGCTGCCCACTCTACTTTATGATCCTTCCCTATGTTATCCAGCCAAAGGGAATCACGACTATAAAGAAAAACACCATAGAAGGGCCACCATAAAGAAACCTAGTCAGGAGGTTCCACAAATGCTTATTGATTAGGTAATTCATTGTCCAGGCCAGGCTCACCTCTATACTCCCCTCCATGCTGATCCTGCCTATCTCGGAATCCCTGTATCACACCAGCCAGCAGGTAACTATGTAACCTGCTATGTTGCTTTCCTCCCTGTGCTTATTGATTGTTCCTTTTATTTCCAGTCCATTAGCTCCTTGAAAAAAGAGACTATTCGGATACTTGCTAAGCATGGCCGATCCCCTCTGGGCATCTCAGACATACCCTCTAACACATACCTCAACTCCAGGGTGAAGAAGAAAAATAAAAAGTCATACAAGCTAAATTATACTTACAAGAAGGAAGAGAGTGGAGGTGGCTCCTGTTTGAGGGACTGGAGTGGTGAAATACAGCTGGGAGAGAGATTTTTTTTTCCTAAAGTTTATTTATCCAATAGAGAGAGAGAATGCGGGAGGGTCAGAAAAAGAGGGAGAGAGAGCATCCAAATCAGGCTCCTCATTGTCAGCCCAAAGCCTGATGCAGACTCGAACCCACAAACCATGCAATCATGACCTGAGCCAAAATGAAGTGTGGGAAACTTAACTGACTGAGCCACCCAGGAGCCCCCCAAATTTTTCTTTTAATGTTTATTTTGGGGAGAGGGAGAGAGAGGGGGAGGGGCAGAGAGAGGGAGACAGAGAATCCGAAGGAGGCTCTGGGATGTCGGCTCAAAGCCTGATGTGGAGTTTGAACCCACCAACCATGAGATCATGACCTGAGCTGATGTCAGGTGGTCAACCCACTGAGCCACCCAGGCACCCCTGGGAAAGAGAATTTTAAGAAGTTTGCTTTGTCATGCTTCAGGAGACATAAGTAAAGACTTGAATTGCCTTTTCAGTTAGTTTAGTTTGTTATTCTGGTTTTATCTGAATAGGATTCCAAGAAGAGGCTGGGCTGTGAAGCCTCTAGCTGTACTTACATTGATACAGGAGCTATGTTGGGTCAACAAGACTTAAGGCTGGCAGTAGAACCTGCTTATAAGAAGAAATATTTATATTTGTACACAGAGATCTTTAATTTTATTAACTAAATAAAATATTTTATTCTCAAATTTTATGTTTGTGTGTATTCGTTTGTTTAAATTATACATGTATGTATGAATGTTACATACATGAAGAATTCATGTAATATAGCCCCTAGTATCCATCAATGAATGCAGAATAAATTTAAGTTTGCATAGAAAAGCTAAGCTATTTATACAATGTAGTTATGTAAACTAACAGATGATCATCCTCCTTCACAATTTAAAGATAAGAATTCTGAATTTTCAGCATGTTTCTCCACTGGTGGTCTCTAGCCATAAGACACCGAGATCTAAGTAAAAAGATAATAATGCGATACTAATGTAGTCATAAAAATACCACAGTACTTGGTTTCCTTCCTGCTTCTAAGAAGTAAGCTGAGAAAATTGAAATAGAGGCTAAGGATCTTTCCATATTATAGGATTTTTATGACTATGAAATAGTTCTTGTTGAGAATCTTCTATGTGGAAGACATTCATTGAAATTTTAAGAACAGAATAACAAGAAATTATATGAACAAAAATGTCACTATGCCATTCTTATTTAATACAACCCGAGAAAAGATTACAATAGCTTATTGTATTTATTTTAATAGAATAAAAAATATATATATTTAGAAAAAAAGACCCTTAAAAATACTACTTTTGGGGTGCCTGGTGGCTCAGTTGGTTGAGCATCCAACTTCAGCTCAGGTCATGATCTCGTAGTTTGTGAGTTTGAGCCCCACGTTAGGCTCTGTGCTGACAGCTCAGAGCCTGGAGCCTGCTTCAGATTCTGTGTCTGCCTCTCTCTTTGCCCCTCCCCTGATCACACTTTGTCTTTCTCTCAAGTAAATAAACATTAAATAAAGTAAAATAAACATTAAGCAAACATTAAAAGTAAAAGTAAATAAACATTAAATTTTTTAAAATAAAAATACTACTTTGTATGATGATATGATTGAATTTAAATTAATTATTTCATTAAGCAACATATATTTAATTGCCAGGTGCTATGTAAAGTACTGGAGGTGTAGCACTTAACAACAAACTGTGAGAACAGAAACCATGTTTGTCTTGTGGGCAAGATCTACATAGAATAAATAATTACAGGTAAGCTTAGTGTCATGAAAAAGGAACTTCAATAGATTCTACCATAGTGTCTTCTATAGTGACGGAAGGTCAAGGGAGTCATATCTAAGTAAATATCTAAGTCCTATCTATCTAAGAATCTAAGCAAAGACCTGAAGGGTGAGTAGGAGTTATGATAAGTGAAAGAAAAGGAATAAGAAATTATGCTAAAGAAAGGAAATGGCAAACGTGAGGACCCTGGGGTAAAAGAATCGAGCATTAGTACTTAAACAAGCTCATTCCTTGAAATGAAAGTTGAGAATAAGAGAGATAATCCAATAGAGCAAGGCTTCTGAGACAGTAAAACCAAGGGACGAAATTTGCCTTAGATGGGGGTAGGCACAACACAGATTTCTTTTTATTTTTTGTTCCACTAAGTCTTCAAATTCTCTGAGGGCTGTTCTTCCTTCTGCCTTGGATGATATGTCATGAAGGTCATACAAACTTTATTCCAAGTTAAAGCTTTTCCTTTTCCCAAGCTCATGCTAGAAGCCTTCAGGGGGTTATGTGGCATGGACCACTTTGGTTTTTCACCTTTTATATCTCCACTTTCCCTATTTTAACTACTCACTGATTAAGCTTTCAAATTCCTCCAGGTTTGTATCATGAAGAGCTTCTCAGATGCCTCAGATATATGACATGCACAGAATCACTTCTGGGAAACCACTTATAAGCCTATCCTTAGCCCTTGGGACTTCTTAGGGTTCAGCCCTCTGCTTGATCTCTTTGGTGCTCAGCAAAGCAGTCTTAGCTGGACTCCCTTTTAAACTACCATCCCTGGGAACATTGTTGCTACCGTTGTTTTGTTTTGTTTTTAATGTTTATTTATTTTTCAGAGAGAGAGAGAGAGAGACAGAGTACAAGCAGGGGAGGGGCAAAGAGAGAGGGAGACACAGAATCTGAAGCAGGGTCAAGGCTCCAAGCTGTCAGCACAGAGCCTGATGCAGGGCTCGAACCCATGAACTGAGAAATCACGACCTGAACCCAAGTCGGACACTTACCGACTGAGCCACCCAGGTGTCCCAGCTACACTTGCTTTATCACTTACCTATCTACTCAGCCATCCCTCTATAAGCCCATTAATTCATCTTATTTTTGGTATATGACAAAGTAAATTGCTGACATCAGTATACATTCCCTTGGGAAAATTCATGTTTCCGCAGTTGGTGAAAGTGCAGCTTGTTTCCAGTATGTCTGTCTCTAGTCTGCCTCTGGTTTTCTTAGGAAAGTATCAGATCCCAGGTCCCTGTATTTCCCCAGACTCCAGGCAATGTGTATCAAGTTCTCCAAATGTTTCCCTGAAAGCTCCTCTCACATAGCTTGAGGTTAGGGGAAGCGTCTCTGTTTTTCCCTGTGGGAGGAGTGGGGAAGTATCAATTGTCTCCAAAGCAACACTCTTCCTGAGCCATCAGGCCCCCAGGCCACCCCCATGCTCTCTGGTCTGGGGATGAGCGAAGAATAATACTGGGCCATAATTTCTTAACATATTTTGCATGGCAGACTAACATCTGGCTTTAGGATGTAGGGGTACTTGGCACCTAATCTACTGTCCTTTGGGGACCTGTCAAAACAGATAGCATCCTTATTAAATGTCATGTTACGTGTTCATTTATGTAACAAATATTTTTTGAGCACCTGTTCTAGGCAAAGCACTGGTCTGGGTAGTGAGAATGCAACAGTGAACAAGGTCACTGCTCTCATGGAATTTACAATTTAGTCTGGGTGATAGACAATAAGCCTATAAAAAAGATAATTTTGTGTAGAGATGAATGATATGAGGGCAATAAAACGTACTAATGTGATTAGTGCAGAAGGAGAGGGAGGTAGACTACTTTCACAGGCTGCCCTCTGAGATGGAGATACCTGACCTGAGATTTGAAGAATA
Organism: Panthera uncia; assembly: GCF_023721935.1. Lineage (NCBI taxonomy): Eukaryota > Metazoa > Chordata > Mammalia > Carnivora > Felidae > Panthera > Panthera uncia. The sequence continues at coordinate 90,602,949 of NW_026057582.1, forward strand.
CAAAAAGGTAAGGAAGACAAAGGAACTTGGAGGGGAAAATCTTGTCACTAGAATAAAAGAATGGAGGAGACAGGTGTGAGTAGAGAATCGTGGGAGGAGAAGAGTGGTATGAACAATGGACTGAATAGGAGACTAGAGCCAAGCCAGATCATGTAGGAACCCAAAGGCTAAGGTAATTTTAATTTCAAAAGCAGCTTGGAAGACTTTGAAGAGGCACACACAATTCATATTTTGGCTGAATGCTAAAGAGTCAAATGTTAAAATCAATACTTTATTTCTGGGATATAAGAACAACTCTGAATGTTTATTTAAGAATTGAATTATTACAATTTTATTATTAAAAATGTTACAGTCAAGGGGCACCTGGGTGGCTCAGTCAGTCGGTTTAAGCATCTGTCTCTTGATTTCAGCTGACAATCATGCGACTGAGCCCTGAGTGGGGCTCCACTCTGGATGTGGAGCCTGCTTAAGCTTCTGTCTCCCTCTCTCTTTGCCCCTCCCCTGTTTGTATGCATTACCTTGTTCTTATAACTTATATGTTATTCTGATTAGAGAGGATACTTACCTATGAGATCGCTTGAAGGGCAGCCACATCAACTTTAGGGTTGCCAGAAAGTGAAATACGAATTTGATAATTTTTTTAAATTGAGATATAATTGATCATTGATATATAACATTGTAGTAGTTTCAGGTGTACAGCATAATGATTTGATATATATTGTGAAATAATTACCACAATATTTATTGTGAGAGCCCGACACAGGCCTCAAACTCATGAACTGTGAGATCATGCCTGAGCCGAAGTTGGATGCTTAACTGACTAAGCCAACCCAGGAACCTCGATAATGATTTCATTTCTTTTTATGTTGTTGTTAACATTTATTTTAACACACACACAGAGTGTGAGTCGGGGAGAGGCAAAGAAAGAGGGAGACAGAATCTGAAATAGGCTCCAGATTGTCAGCGCAGAGCCTGATGTGGGGCTCAAACTCACAAGATGTGAGATCATGACCTGAGCTGAAGTCAGACACTCAAACCGACTGAGCCACCCAGGCCTCCCAGTGATTTCATTTCTTTTGGATAAATATCCAGAATTGAAATTGCTGGATCATATGGTAGTTCTATTTTTTATTTTTTGAGGAACCTCCATACTGTGTTCCATAGTGGCTACACCAATGGCAACGTGACATTCAGCCTTCCAAACCAAGGCTGACACTGGAGCTGAAAAGCAGACTTTGGCCAAATAGCAAGGTCAGAACACAGCTGAAATTGAGTACACATCTTACTTTTTTTGCAGGAAAGTAATATGATCTAATGGCAAGAGGGTGATTAAGGTGACAGATCATAGGATGAAAGTTGCATAAAGATAGTATTAGCCAAAATTACTAAAGGTAATACCTGTATGTTTTCAGCATGGAAGATAAATCCACCCAAATTCTTATATAATAGTGGCCAAATGATAGGAAGAAAAGGTCTCATTGATAATATCAGTGGTGTGATGGAATGATCACTACTGGACTAAGAATCAACACCTTGAGTTTAAGCCTTAACTCTACACGGGTGCCTGGGTGGTGCAGTCGGTTAAGTGTCTGACTCTTGACCTAGGCCCAGGTCATGACCTTACGGCTTCTGAGTTTGAGCCTCACATCAGGCTCTGCACTGATGGTGGAGAGCCTGCTTGGGATTGTCTCTCCCTCTCTCTGCCCCTCCCCTGCTTGTGCTCTCTTTCTCTCCAAATAAATACATAAACTTAAAAAAAATTTTTTTTAATAAATAAAAAAAAAATAAACCTTAACTCTACACCTTAGAAGCCACGTGTCCTCGAAAGTCACTTAAGCCTCTCTGAGCCTCCGTTTCCTCAGCTACACGTTGCATAGGGTTGTTGAGAGATTCAAATTAAGGTGATGCATGTGTGAACACATTGCTGGCTCTAGACTAGTGGTTCTCATTCTAGGGCACCTTTTAAACTAAGATGCTCAGGCCCCTTCTTAGAGTCTCTGGAACGAGAAATCTCAGCTGGAGTAGCCATAAAATTGAAGTCAGATCGTGTCCCTTCTCTCTTCAACCCCTCCAATGGAGCTTCCCATCTTAGAGTAAAAGCTAAAATCCTTAGAATAGCAAAGGAGACCCCATGATCAGGCCCCCACTTCTGACCTCATTTCCTACTCTTCACCCTTACTCATTCTGTTCTAGCCATAATGGCCTCCTTTCTCCTAACATTAAAATGTGTTCCTATCTGGGAGCCTTTGTCCTTGCTGCTGCCACTGCCTGGATAATTCTTCTCCAAGTTATCCCATACTGCTCAAGCCCCCTCTTCAGGCTTTTGCTGAAATATATAACCTCTGAGTGAAGCCTTCCCTGACCACCCACTTTAACATGTCATGCATGCGTGTAATCCCTTCAACTTTTTTGTCCGTGGTACTTATCACCATCTGAAACATTATATACTTTATTTGTTTTATTTATTTATTGACTATTGTTTTCCACTAGAATGTAAGCTCCATGAGGGCAGGGATTCTGTTTGATTGTTTTTTTCCACTGCTGGGTGGTCACAGTGCTTAGAATACTGCCTAACACATAACAAGCCTACAAAAGATAATTATTGTTGCTATCCCAAATGGATGCTCTGAGCATGCATCTTACATAGTCTAAAAACTTCAATGATAGCTCACCACCTACTCCAAATATATTCTGTGCCTTCATACCTCTCAGACTTTGCTCACGTGTTTCTTCCTATTTAGTATGCCCTTCTCATCTTGAAACTCATTTCCTCCATTTCCTGGATGAAAATGATCCTCCTCAAAATTCCTCTAGCTTATTGTGCCACACCCTGCCTTAAATGATTTATGTACTATGTATAATTATTTATATAATTATTTCCTTTCTCGGAGCATAGATTCCTTGAGAACAGTTTTACTCAACAATGTTTGTTGAATGAATGACTAGGCTTGCCTTTAGCTGACTCAGACATTTATCAGAGAAGAGAGGCAATTAAATGGTAGATTTAAATGGCAAATCCCCTAGCTCCAATGAGAATACAGGTTGCATATAAGATAAAAATAGATGATAACATCCAAAATTAATTCATGGATGATGAGATTAATAACACCAAAGATCAACAACTATCAATTGCTTTATGGATAATCAAGTTTAGGTAAGAGTGATTTAGAGAGGAATGATTTTATTGCATAAATGGACTCTGAGAGCTAGATAAAAAGTTAGACATGACATTCATTTTTATGGCAGTCAAGTCTTCAGACTCAGCCAGTTAAAACAGGAAATAACTTCCCAGATTTATTATGATGTCCTTCTAATTATTTTCATGAACTATTCCAAATCTCAATCTTTATTGGAGGATACTATCTTATGATAGTGAAAACAATAAATCTGATGCTTGCGCTTCATTTGGAAGTACTATGTTATCTGAAGTTGAAAAATCTCTTTCAACTCAATGCTGTTGTTGTTGTTGTTGTTGTTATTTTGCCTTGCCTTTAAAAACTTCTGTTAATGGGGCACCTGGGTGGCTCAGTTGGTTGGGCATCCAATCTTGATTTCAGCTCTGACAGTGCAGAGCCTTATTCAGTTTCTCTCTGCCCTTCCCCTGCTCATGATCTCTCTCTCTCTCTCTCTCAAAATAAAGAAATAAAACTTAAAAAAAATTAAAAACTTCTGTTAACAAATTACCTAGATTTTTCAGGCCAGTGACTTGTATCCTCAGTTCCCCAAACCTAGGTTCTTTCTGGAATGTCCTTTCTGAACCAACAAGAGCTTACTTACTTCATCAGCATGGCCTGCTTTTGGGGGCCAGGAGTTTATGAAGCTAAACCCATGAATGTATAACTCTTTTTCACCTTGATATGTTACCAATTTTCCTTAAGGCTTCCAACCAGTGTGACTGAGCAAGACATGTATCATCAGCCTCAGAAAGGAAAATAAGAAGTGATAGTTAAGAACTAAAACTGGTAGAGATGAAGCCTCTGAAATAAATCCCTGTTGTGAAGAATACTATCAAAAAAAGCATTTGTTGTAGATGAAAGAAATTTATTTTTCTTTCCTTTGCTTGAGTTTTAAATATTTTTACATATATTACATCATAGAAATAAGAGCAGAATAAAAAACAAAGAAAATCACCCACGAACTCATCTTTCTAACAAATGGTTTTTTCTAGTTGCTACTTATCTATGTGCCTAAATATCTATATGACAGGTTTTAAAATTTACATAACCTAGAGACTCTCAAACCTATTGCACATTCAAGTACCAGCCCACTCTCCAGAAATGAGGTAGGAAGAAATCACTGCCCCCCCCCCCACCACTCTGGGCCTAAATAAATGAGATGTTGGAGCTTGGGAGGACCCTGAAGTAGACTGGGGGAATCTGAGAGATGAGGCCCATGACAGGTCCCCAGGTATGTTTCACTCATCCTGATGCATGACCCAGGAGGTCCAGAGACCCATCACTGACCCTAAAACACAACAGGGTTTCTCCATAAGACCTCAAATATCATTTCCATCCCTTTCAACAATAGCTGGAATCTTCATGTTAGTGATTATATGAAATCCACACTCTCTTGCTAAACTATATAGGCCCTGCATTATCTCAGCCTGTATATAGAAAGTAGTATGAGATAAATATTGATAGAAATAAAGGTAATAATATAAAATCCTAAAATGGTATTGGAGATACAGAGAAGGCATCAATATATCTCTATAGTGATGTCATCCCCAGACCCATCAACATCAAAGTCAACAAGAAACTACACAGATGGGGCTCCTGGATGGCTCAGTCGGTTGAGCATCCAACTCTTGATTTCGGCTCAGGTCATGATCTCATGGTTTGTGAGACTGAACCCCAAATTGGGCTCTGCACTGAGAGTGCAGAGCCTGCTTGGGATTCTCTCTCTTCCTCTCCCTCTTCCCCCTCCTCTGCTCACCCTCTCTCTCAAAATAAATAAATTTAAAAAAAAAAGAACCTACACAGACAAAATGTTTTTAATGTCTTACTTACTTATAAAACCCTAGCCTCTTCTCTAGTCCTTCCACAATCTAAGCTGGCAGAACTCATAAGGAAGAAAACTAGCAATCCTCTGTTTGTTGCTTTTGGCTGACCTGCTGTTTCTTTACCTGTACTTGTAACCAACCAACACTTCACCTGCCAGTAGACCTTGGGGTCTCTAGCTTCCCAGCTGTGCTGAGCCCTAACAGGTTACATTTCACAGGCTTTGAACTGGTCGAGGTCTCTGAAGGAGAAATGATAGGAACTATAGCCCCCAGGAGTCAAAAATAATGGTGATCCATTAACGTTGTCCACATGGCCCCTTACAGGGTAATAATAGTAACTATACACTTAACATTGTTTGTGCCAGCAACAGTGCTGAGTCCTTTACAGAAAGTATCTCATTCAATCTTTACAATAATACATGAGATAGGAATTATTATCTTTTCTTTTCCAGAAAGGGAAACTGAGATTTATATATCTTTTTTTTTTTAAGTTTATTTACCACACTGAGATATCACCTCATGCCAGTCAGAGTGGCTAAAATGAACAAATCAGGAGACTATAGATGCTGGCGAGGATGTGGAGAAACGGGAACCCTCTTGCACTGTTGGTGGGAATGCAAATTGGTGCAGCCACTCTGCAAAACAGTGTGGAGGTTCCTCAGAAAATTAAAAATAGATCTCCCCTATGACCCAGCAATAACACTGCTAGGAATTTACCCAAGGGATACAGGAGTACTGATGCATAGGGGCACTTGTACCCCAATGTTTATAGCAGCACTCTCAACAATAGCCAAATTATGGAAAGAGCCTAAATGTCCATCAACTGATGAATGGATAAAGAAGTTGTGGTTTATATATACTATGGAATACTACTTGGCAATGAGAAAGAATGAAATATGGCCTTTTGTAGCAACGTGGATGGAACTGGAGAGTGTGATGCTAAGTGAAATAAGTCATATAGAGAAAGACAGATACCATATGTTTTCACTCTTATGTGGATCCTGAGAAACTTAACAGAAGACCATGGGGTAGGGGAAGGAGAAAAAAAAAAAGAGAGAGAGAGGGAGGGAGCCAAACCATAAGAGACTCTTAAAAACTGAGAACAATCTGAGGGTTGATGGGGGGGTGGGAGGGAGGGGAGGGTGGGTGATGGGTATTGAGGAGGGCACCTGTTGGGATGAGCACTGGGTGTTATATGGAAACCAATTTGACAATAAATTTCATATTAAAAAAAATAAAGTTTATTTACTTATTTTGAGAGAGACTGAGACAGCACGAGTGGGGGAGGGGCAGAGAGAGGGAGAGAGAGAGAGAATCCCAAACAGGCTCTGCACCAGAAGCTCAAAGCCCAATGCAGGGCTGACTGAACCACCCAGGTGCCCCGAGATTTATATATCTTAGTTACATAAGATCCAGTATTGTTAGAAAGTGGCAGAACTGGGGGTGCCTGGGTGATTCAGTCAGTTAAGCATCTGACTCTTGTTTTCGGCTCAGGTCACGATCTCACGGTTTTGTGGGTTTGAGTCCCCATCTGGCTCTACACTGGCAGCATGGAGCCGCCTTGGGATTCTCTCTCTCCCTCTATCTCTGCCCCTCCTGTGCTCTCTCTCTTTCTCTCTTTCTCAAAAATAAATAAACCAAAAAAAAAAAAAAAAAGAAAGAAAGAAAAGAAAAAGAAAAAAGAAAAGGAAGTGGCAAAACTGGAACTTGAATACAGCAAGCAAGAGACCACTAAAGAGACCACTCTATCCTTCTGATAAGGTGAATATAGGGGACACTAACAGTTGGCCTTGAAACTCAGGCCTGCTAGGTGCTGAGCTGGGCCAGGCTTGCTAATGCTGCGTCTCATCACGTGTGCTCTGACCCTGACCATGACTTGAGTCATACTGTTTGCTCCTGATTCTGGACTGAAAATGTCCTGGAGTAGAAAACAACCTCAAACCTACTGAGCAATCATACTGGGACAGAAAGAGGAATGAAGGCTTCAGGGGAAAGGTCCTTCTGGCAGATTCATGCATCAGTCACACGGAAGTGGTTTTGGATGACCCAATCAACCAGGATCAAAGAAGAGCAACAGGTGTTGCAGCAAACTGCTCCGGAGGCTCACATGCCCATACGTCTGTTAATACATTTTCCCAGGGCACAAGAAAATCTATTGTCTCCTTTGCAGGCAGGACATGTATCCCTTCCAAAAGATGGGAAAACAGTGTGTTTGGGGGAAGGAAAGGAGGGGGGCGAGACATGTGCAGTGAGGGAAAAGGAAAGGAGAGGAGAAATCAGAGCAATAACTAAAGCAGGGACAGAAGAGGTCTCAAGATGCACGATGGGCATGGTGTGCAGTCTTCCTGTTTCTCAACATGCCCATTACCAAAGCCTGACTGCAGAGCCAGCCTGAGGCTGTCAACAGGCCTGCAGGCAGGTGGGGGAGTAGGAGGTGGAAAGGATTTCTGACTGAATCCCACACACACCCGCCCCGCCCCCATCTCCAGCCCACCTCCTCAAAGTCTCCCTTTCTTTCTCTGCTGTTCTTCCTCCCCCATCCTGATGTTCCTTCCCCTTTTCTATCTCTCCATCCTTTATTTTCTTTCCCTCTGCCTATTTTCTCATTCTGCAAATGCTCTACTCAGAAGCATGCAGTGCTAAAAGAGCTCCTAGCCCTGGCTCTGGAGCATGACTCATTACTGTGTTGTTATACTGGGAAATGAGGGGAGTGGGGCATTTAAGTCCAAGGCGTTCAGTGTCCCTGTGCTCACTGAGGTCAGGTCCGGTGGGTTAGCAGTTGAGAACACTTTCAAAGGTGTCACTCAGTTCTGAGTCTGCCTATTCCACCCAGGAGCCCGTGGCACCTTTGAAGTAAGTATTGTGTAACATCTTGCAATTCCACTGCTGCAGAGAAAAGATATGTGCTTGCTGTGGGAATCTGTGACCCTGTGCTAGTAAGTCTTATTCCTTCTGAGATCTAGTTTGATGTGATTGTCCTTTGTATTCTTGAAATTGTATGTTAGTGTGGTTAGGTTTGGACTTAGTTTCAGAGCATTAAAATATTTGTTTTCCTGCCAGCAGAAAGTATGTTCTGAGGGAAATATGCTATATTGAGAGGGAAAAGATGCAATGCTACTATACAGAAAGTTAGACATAAAGTGGTAAAATTCATTCTCTAGTGCTGCTGGTAAGAGTGTTAGACCATTCATTCATTCATTCAACACATATTTAAATAGGTCAGTGGTGATGTCTGCTATAAATAAAATAAAAGCTTGGTAAAGGGATAATATCTATAGGAGGGTTATGTGAGATAGGTTGGTCAGTGAAGACCTCACTGAAAAAGTGACATTTAAGCAGCTCACTGAAAGAAGGAGGGGAGTGAACCATGCAAACATCGGGGAAAGAATGTTTCAGATAGAAAGGACAGCAAGTACAAGGGGCCTGAGATGGAAATGAGCTTGACGAGCTTAAAGAACAGCCAGAAGGCCGGCCAAATAAGACTTACAGGGAAAGCAGCATGGTCACAGCAGTACAAAGAGCCTGCTAGGCTATAAAAAAAATCATCTCAACTAGATTATAAATGTGAAGAGGAATTTGCTTCAGAAATATCACTCTGGCTTCTGGTTGAACAGTATCAGAGAACACAGGAAACACAGAGAATCAGGAAAGCAAGTTAGAAGGCTATCAGGGTAGCCCAAGTAAGAGAGGATGGGGCTTTCAGGTTTGGGATATATTTTGTAGAAAGACACGGACTTGATGATTTGGAAGTGGGTTGCGAGAGAAAGAGAAGATTCAAGATGGCCTCTAGGTGTTTAGCTTGGGCAATGGGTAAACGACAGAACCATTTCCTGAGATGGGAAAAGTTTGAAAGGAAGGTAGTAAAATCCAGTGTTCAGTTTTATTAAGTTTGAGATTAAGTTTGAGATTGCCTAAGACACCCAAGTGGAGGTGCCAAATAGGCAGTTGTAAGGCAAGTCTGGAGGAAACTGAGAGGTAATGTTTGCTGTGATGTTGACTGAGACACACTTCTTACCACCACTATCAGACAATACAGATTTGAGTTTCCAAAAAGGAAGTCACCTCCTATCAAGACCACTGCAGTCCATCTTGCAGAGGCCTTCTCTCTGTTGCAATGCTGCATGTGGGCAAATATTAAATGAGATATTAAGGAATCACCTGGCTTATGTAGTTCACAATCAAATCTCCAAGATTGCCTCTTGAGCAATGAATATTTGACATTTCAAAAGAGCCTCAACTATAGAGTTCATGAGCTCCTTTAAATATTGTCCATAACCTGGGCAGAAACTCTGGCCGCTGAGCACAACGAATGTATGTTCCATAATATCTGCAGATCATTTTCAGGCATAGTAACCACTTTTGGAAGATGTGGTGAGAAATGGATTTAAAGCTATGGAGCATGGATTCCGGATGAGGAAACGGCACCTTGAAAGAGCATACTATTCAAATGATGCTGGATGGAAGCCCAAAACTTATGCCATAGAGTCACATTACCTGGCATTAGATGATCTGGATTATTCACAGAACACTAGGGGCCAAGGATTGTGTCATATTGACAAGGTTGAGAATAATGCCTCAGGATACTTCAGAGTATTTAACAGGATTAGTACAGAGCCATGCACACAAAACTGGAAGATTTCTCTCAGCCATGACATTTTGAGAATCAATAAAGACCTTTGCCACAATATTTTCTCATGAGGTGTTTTGCCAGAATTACCAAATAAGCCCGGACTTCTTTAACGATGCAATGTTCACACAGCTGATCTTGCCAAGGACTTCTTTGTGGAGAAAGTATCACTTGTCCTTTCTAGAGTTAAAGCCTCCTGGGAAGGAACATAGAGACCTGGGCACAAAGCGTCTGTGTCCTTAGAGAGTCTGATTTTAAAGGTATCAGCAGAATTCCCAAAGTACTTCACAAGAGACTAGGAGATTACAAAGTTCATTCCGGCTTTGTCCCCTTTAATTGGGTCAAGTCTGTTTGGCATCTCCTCCTTCAAAGGAGTTGCTAACCAACTAGATCCCATTATTGCACTCATTCCCTTGAAAGCTAGGCAGGTGTATTTTTGCTCTTAGAAAAACATGTAAAGAGCTTGGTTATCTTATCAAACAAGGTCTCTTCAAATCGGTTGCACGTACCACCATGGGCAATATCAGTTGTAGAGCCAGAGTTATTAAATGGGCCTAACCTTTGAATGGGCAAGGTCAGAGTTGCTTGTTTTTTAATGTTTCTTTATTTTTGAGAGAGACAGAGACAGAATGCAAGTGGGTGAGGGGCAGAGAGAGAGGGAGACACAGAAGCAGAAGCAGGCTCCAGGCTCCGAGCTGCCAGCACAGAGCCTGACACGGGGCTTGAATTCACAAGCTGTGAGATCATGACCTGAGCTGAAGTCAGACTCTCAACCGACTGAGCCACCCAGGAACCTCAAGGTCAGAGTTTTGAATGCAGATTTTCCCTTTACTGCTCAGGTGGGAGAACTTGCACAAGTGTCAGATCAAGATAATGACAGTACTCACTTCATAGGGTAACTGTGAGGATCAGATGAGTTAAAGCCCTTTAAGAGATTAGAAGAGTACCTAGAACATAGTAAGCACACAATATCATTACTATTAGCCTCATTATCTTTAAAGCCTATTTGCAAAGAGATTTTTTTTCTTTTTGGAAATATAGATCCAGTACAAATAAGACATTTAGGTAGACCCTAAGTTTTCTGCAGCTAGTTAACACCATCTTGTTTGTAACTTCAGAGTGAAGTTTGATATACTTGACCTAGCTCAAGGTTGCCAGTGACTTGTATTTTTTAATTTGAAGGTAAATGTACGTAACATAAAATTAACCATATTAAAGTGTACAATTCAGTGGCATTTAGTACATTCACAATACGGTACAACAATCGCCCCTATTTAGTTTCAAACATTTTCATCACCTCCAAAGGAGACACCTCCCCGTGAGGCAGTCATTCCCCATAACCCGCCTTCCCCCCAGCCCCTGGCAAACTCTAAACTGCTTTCAGTCTCTGTGGATTTCCCTATTCTGAATCTTTCATATAAATGGGATCGTATAATATGTGACCTTTTGTGTCTGGCTTCTTTCACGTGGAGTGACTTATTATTGAAGATGAAACTGCAAATCCCCAAAGAATCACCATCCCATCATCCCAGCGTCTCTGATATCTTTGGAATTTTCCGATGCTTAATGGAGACCCTTTAAGGACAGAGTCTGTCCTCTGCTAAAAAAAAAAAAAAAAAAAAAAAAAAAAAAAAAAAAAAAGACTAGGA